>NC_072739.1:150564378-150864378 GCF_026930045.1 Uloborus diversus | reverse complement strand
AACTTCTTTTTCTTTCTTCTTCTTCCTGTTTCTATGCCCTATAGTTGATAACTCCGTATTTCTAATATCTATGACTTTTGCATGAGTTTCAGGTATTCAATTTCTTCATTCTAAATACCTTACCATAGAAAAGAAAAGAACAAGTAATTAAAATTAAAAACTTAAAAAAAAAACGACTCAGTCGCAAATGTAGAATCAAGAGGGAAAATTGAAACTCCTTTTGAAAGCTTAATACAGTCGACGAACGTTATAACGACCCTTGTTGTCCAAACAAAATCGGGCACTATAACGAAAGGTCGTAATAACGTATTGCGTGTTATTTAGTCATTTTTTAATGCACTTATAATTTCTCATACACTGTCAAAAATGAAACGCTCAATTTTAACGATTCGGCAATCCTCGAGCACTATTTCGTTATTTTCGACGATCCTTTCGTCACCGAATCACGTGATATTTGACGAAACCAGAAATCTCAAACTTTTCACGAAATTATTTCGTCCCGATTTCGTCACATTGCAGAGCATTCTGGGAGTTTTCGTTTCAATCTTGTACTTGCTCGTTAAATTCTTACCTCAATTATTCTAAAGAATTCATAAAAAAGGTTAGTATTTATTGAAATTTGTATGTGCAATGTGCCTTCTTTTATGTATTGTTACATTTTTGTTTAGTGTTGGGTTTATAGTTGTATTTAAAACACATTAAAATTGAAAACGAAGGGTTCGATTAGGTTTAGAATTCTGTGTGTTAACTTTGAGTCACCTCCACGTTAGGCTTAGCTAGCGTTGTTTTTCTTTTTATTTGTAAAAGAAAATGTTGGTTCGTCGACATTTCTTTCCAAAAGCGTACTTCCTTTATTTCGTTAAAAAAATTACAAACATGGCTAAAGAGTTTGCATGAATTTAAACTTACAAAAAAAAAAAAAAAAAAAAAAACCCTCCACCGTTCATAGCTTAACTAACACAGATGATAAATACAGCGATTTTATAAAAGGCTTAGAACTTTGAAGCTTTTAATTTCAACATGGAATATATTACATGGTTATGTGTTTTCATTCTTCTCCATGAATTTTACAAAAATAATTCTGTTAAACGAAGTGTATTTTTTAGTTTAATAGTTCAAATTTGTTTCATTCTGCATTTTTATTTTCTTAAATTAATACTATATAACAATCCCCCAATATGCTTACCAGCTTATCCCATGTTGTTTGTATAATCTCGTTCCCTTCGGCAAATGTTTCTAGCAATAAGTGCTTATGTTCATTATTTGTGCAGCCTTTTTACTTTCTTCTATATCTAATTTATAGAAGAAAGTATTGGATTCGTGCAAATTTTCGAATTTCGAATTTTGACGGATTCGAACGTTTTGAGGTGTGCTGAGTCCATTTCGACTATTTTTGGAAAATGTCTGTCTGTCTGTGTGTGTGTGTGTGTCACGTCTGTGTGTGACCAGTTTTTTGTGGCCGCTCTACAGCAAAAACTATCGCATGAAATTGAACGAAATTTGGTACACATATGTGACCCTATGTGAACTTGTGCCCATTGGTTTTTGGCGCGAATTCCTCCAAGGGGGGGGGGGTGGAGCAATGGGACGTTTTTTGAGTTATGCGTGATTGCTATTCCTCAGGAAGTAACTGGCGGAATCAAACAAAATTTGGTCCATATGTTGCCCCTAACTGGAGCAGGTGCTGATTCAATTTTGGTGTCAATAGCTCAAAGGGGGTTGAGTTATAGAACGTTTTTTGTCGTGAATTGTGACTGCTGTATCTCAAGAAATAACGAACGGAATCAAACAAAAATTTTTTGACAAGTAGCCCTTAGTGGGTATAAGAGCTGATTTTATTTTGGTGTCAACAGCTAAAAAGGAGGTAGCGCAATCGCCCGTTCTTTTCTTCCATTGTGAGTGCCCTATCTCAAGAAGTAATGCTACGTTCTGTTTGAAATTTGGAATATATGTGAATCCATACGTAAACAGGTTTTGGTTCAATTTTGACTCCAATTGCTCCAAGAGGTATTGATTTTTTTTTTTTTTTTGCGAATAAAAATAGTTTTATTAATGCAACAATAAGAAAGATAAATCGTAATAGATTGTCGTCTGCGTATTTCTCGTGATTTTAATTGTATGGAAATGATCGGAAATATTATCTCAATGAATTAAAATTTTTAACTGTTGCCATCTTATGTTTTTTAATAAATAAAATATTTGTAATTAATTCAAGTAAGGCTTTTAAAGTAACTTTCAATTTTCGCCATTTGCTTTGCTTTTACAGTAATTCAGACATAGGGATGGTCGTCAAGTTTTTGCATGTGTCATTTTGTTTTTGTTAGGAATATTGCTTCCTCGTCAAGCATGGGGAGGGATCAGAAAAAGGAAAAATATCGAAGAAAGTTTCGTGATGGCCACAACATACTAGTTTTTTTTTTTTTTTGTTACTTGCATAAAACATGAAGTAAAGTAAATATCAATTTGATAAAAATCATTTTAAGATAGAGAAAATATTAATTTCCATAAAGAACTATATCTTTGTGCTTGATATTTCAGCAGAATATTTTCAATATTTTTTCAATTTTTCCGCAAATTAAAATAAATTATTGAAGTGAAGTTTTAATGTTTAACCTCGATTTAAAAAGAAAAGATAGTATAGCATGTTTGAAAATTATAATAACAACAATAAGCATTTTTTGTTGTTTATTTTCCCACTTCATGCACTAAATTTATAAGTTTTTCTATGTCAATTTGTGTTACGTGATTTGTCATAATTATGAATTTTTCCATTATACATAGTTTCTACAGCTAAAATAAATGCAGCATTACTTTTATTGCCATATTTGCCACCTCAAGATATTGTCAACAAAAAGTGAGAAATCCCGGTCTACATTAAATCAGACTAAGAAGCATTTTATAGATGAACTTCCAATAAATCCAAATCTTTGAGTTGGAGTTGTGATTTTGCTGCATATAAAGTAAAATGTCTGAAAATTTAACCGAACTTAAATCTAAAAATTAAAAGGATAATGAAAATATATGATAAGCTTTATATACGTAACAAGCTTTGCTCACCACACTAGTCCCTATTTTCATTATATACCTTTGAAAAAAAACCCATTGATATCAATCAATTAGTTCTCAAGACACAAACAAACAAGAAAATGCACTTTGTTATTGGGTTTCCCCTATCTTTGGCAACTCTTCTCCCTTGGCGTTTTTTTATTTACTGCGTGAAAATTGCATATTTTAAAAATCAAATATGCTTAGTTAAAAGGTGATACTCCCTTCGTCTCCGTCCCAAACTAGTAGAGCTACGTTTGAATATTTTTGTACTAGTGATTGATTCTGATGATTTTATGATTTTGTTCGAATATTTTTTAAGGATTTCAAGATTCTATACTATCAATTAACAACTTTACTTGGCAAGCATTCCCTCTTAAAATCATTACCAGCAGGGTTAAAAAAATCCGAAGTACACACGCCCTTAAGCTACGCCCCATTTTGAATGTACTCTACCCCCAGTATAGCAGAAAAATCAGTTTTTTCCCCCCTACTAAATCCCTATCCATCAGCTAGAAGATAGCTTTATGTAATTACTAGTTAACTTATGAAATGGAGCGTGGCTTCGAGTGTTGGAGCCCTGGGTTTTTGACTCTTAATTTGATAGTGGTTTAAGGAGGTAAAGCTCGGTAAGTAAATGTTGTTTATTGATAACATAGCACAATAAAATCTCTGAAAAAAGTGCAAATAAAATCATAATCACAAGTTTCAGTACTACTTAATTCATAAGTACTTTATTGGAACTAATGTGGGTAGGGCGGGGAGTACTTCAGAAAACATTCGTGAAGAAAACGGAACACGAAAATCGGAAAAAAACGGTGTATTTTGGCTATGGGTTAAAATAAAAAATAAATTAAAAAAAAAAATCACAGATCAACAATTTTCGCACCCTTGATTTTTTTTATAGCTCAAAAAAATGAAAATTCACGACTTGATGTGCAAAAGAATTAACTCGTTTAATGGCTAAATAATGCTGATTCCCGATAAATTGAAGAAACTCTATTTCTAGAAGATTATTCAGAAATTAATTTCAGAAACTGAGAGTCTAGCTGCCTAAATAAAAATCTTGTTCATCCGCTGTAAAAATAACTCATTCTTGCAATCTGCTTGAAAAAAAGCTGTCAGCATCGAAATAAGCATATAGTTTTAAACTTATAAAAATAAAATGCTTTTCAAAGTCACAAGCGAATCGTAGCTTTTTAACTTAAGGAAAAAAAACCTCAGATTTTGAAAGAAATCGTGAAAACATGTTTTATTTCAGAAATAAACTGCTGAATTTAATCGCAAAACTTTTCTCGAAATAGAAAAAAGATCCATGTGCATGAGGGCATACACCCATGGACTTAAACCTCAATTATTATGTATATATTCTCTTTTTAAAACTTTTTTAGGATGAATCCAACATCACGAAGATAACCAGAACAAGGACAGACGAAGACTTTTTCATAATTATAACAATATTCTAAATGTTCGTATATTATACATTGATTTCATGTTACACATGTTTGGAAATAAAAATAAGAACTTAGGGGTAAAAAGCAAAAGTATATTTTATAATTATTTAACAAACATTACACTAAATTAATTTTACCAAAAGATTTATTTCACATCTGCATTTTTTTAAGATATATATTTTCAAATACCTTTTGCAATTTTGGCAGAGAATTGTTTTCAAAGTATGAAGTATGAAATGCATGCAATAATAAAGTTCCTGCATTAAACATAAATTTGACCAAATAAACATTCTACATACAAGCAAAATTAATAAAACAAATAACTGATTGGAAAAAGAAAAAGGTAAGCTTTCTCTTAAGATTATCTAATTTTATTTTCTGTATCTAATTTTATAACAAATATATACTAACTTAAAGTTGTCCATTTTATTGTACTTTTTCTTCGAAATTTGTGGTATAAGTTGGATAAAAAAAAAAAAAAAAAAAAAAAAAAAAATCTGGAATTTTTTCATGCGATGCAATGAAGAAGAAACTTCCCAGCAATTTTCTCCCGAGCATATATCGATCTAACTGTTCATAAAAGTAGCACATGATTAATTTTTCCAGAACCCAATGTCTGCTGAGGAAGTAGCACTTTTATATTCCCAGTAGGACAGGGCGATGTAGGAATTTCTACATCGTGATGCATCGCCATCCTTACATGCGATGCATCGCGATGTAGTCCAAACAGTTTGAAATATTCTTCCCGCTTTAGGGGCACCCCCCTTCCCTCATTAGGGGAGTTTTCCGTACAAAAATCCAGGCTTTTGTCAAATCTTTTTCTAATTTGGCACATAGGTCCTTTAATCACATGGGGTAGTACCCCATATGAATACTACCCCATGGGAAACTATCCTATGTGGATTTCCAGCATCAAAAAACATCTGGGCCGAATCTGGAAAAGATCCGACGAAAACTGGATTTTTATATGGAAAACTCCTATGGGCTTTGCCACACATAGCGGGACGAAAACTACACTATGAGAATTCCCAAGCATCAAAAGACAAATGTACCAAATTTGGAACAGATCAGACAAAAACTGGGTTCTTATAAGACCCCCCCCCCACACACACGTGGTTTCCCACTCCATAGCGGGACGAAAACGGGATTTCCCGAGCGTCAAAGGACATCTGTGACAATTTTGGAAAAGACATGATAAAACTGGATTTTTGTAAGAAAACCCCTCATTTGGTGGTTGTCCCCCATACCGGGGCGAAAACTACCCTATGAGAATTCCTGAGCATCAATGAACGAGCCTCTATGCCAAATTTTGGAAAGATCCGACAAAAAATGAATTTTTTCCAAGAAAAACCCCTATCGGGGTTGCCCCCCCACCCATACATTGACGAAAGCTAACCTCCGTGAATTCCTGAGCATCTAAGAACCTCTATGGAAAATTTAGAAAATATCGGACAAAAACTTTTTTTTATGTAAGGAGAACCCCCAATGCAGGGTTGCTCCCCCCCCCCATTATGGAGGGTTGAAAACTACCATGTGTGAATTCCCGAGCATCAGATGACCTCTGTTCCAAATTTGGAAAAGATATAGCGGAAAGAAAATCACCCTATGAGAATTCCTGAGCATCAAATAACGAAACTCTGTGCCTAATTCGGAAAGATCCAACAAAAACTGGATTTTTTGTAGGAAAACTACCATAGGGGTTGCCCCCCCCCCCCATAGAGGGCCGAAAACTGCCATACGTGAATCCCCGTGCATGAAAGAACCTATGTGCCAAATTTTTTAAAGATCAGACAAAATTGGATTTTTCAAGGAACCCCCTCCCCCCTCCCCTTATAAAGTGATGAAAACTACTCTGCGTGATTCTTGAGCATCTAAGAACCTCTGTGGCAAATTTAAAAAAGATCGGACAAAAACTTTTTTTTTAATACGCGGAACCCCTAATGCGGGGTTGTCTGTCCCCCCTCCCCCCGCCCCCTACATAGAGGGACATAAACGACCTTGTGTGAATTCCCGAGCCTCCGATAACGAACTTTTGTTCCAAATTTGGAAAATATCCGACAAAAATTAGATTTTTTGAAGGAAAACCCCCATTATGGGGGGTTTAATTAGATATCATGGGGAGTTTAATCTGCAATGATTTCTTTTACCTTTTTTGAGAAGTTGTTTGTTTGCATTTTTACATAAATAAAAATATGCTTGACATATCTTGTTTGCCTCTTTTTTTAACAATTACTTGTCTTTTTTTGATTGGGGGGGGGGACTGCAGGCCCGTTGTTTCAATTTTTTTCCAAATATGACGAAGAGTCTGTACTCAATAAAAATTTTACAGAAAACCAACTAAAACAACGGGCAGTCATGTGTAAAAACATGAATGTTCAAAAATCAAGACGGGAGGGGGGGGGGGGGTCAATTGACCCCCTGATCCCGTAAATGACGAGCCTGTGTAAGTGACTATACGCAATAAAGTTGGAAACTACGGTGGTAAGATTCTGAAGTTGGGATTTGATCACACGCACACAAATCTTATAAAATACAGTCGAACCTCGTTATAACGAACTTAAAGGGACCATTAAAATCGATTATTATAAAACGTGGTTCGCTTTATCCGAAAAACAATAAAGAATAAGACAAGGATTGCAAAAAAGTTCATTTCAGCAGTTATTTGTTTTAAGCGTGTTCGAATTAATGAAGTTCGACTGTATTCTCAAAAAAAAAAAAAAAAAAAAAAAAAAACTAATGTGCTCAAAGAAAAAAAAAAAGGAAATAAATTTTCTTAAAAATTTACGAAATTAACGTCCTCATATATGACGAAATTAATTTGACGAAACTAATGCTCTCAAAACTATAAAAATGATTGTTAATTTGACGAAACTAGAATGAAGAAACATTTCGTTACATTTGACGAAATTCGCATCCTCAAACCACTAACAAAAGCAGTTTCTTCAGTTTGACGAAATGTTCGCTCGGAGCATATCCCTGGAAGTGGTTTCGTCAAAAACGAAGGAAATTTCGTCAAATTTGAAAGTCCATTTCTGAGAGTGTAGTTATGCTTCGTTTTGAAAAATAATCAAGAAACTAACAAAATAAGTTAAAAAAATTGTGTTAGTTTATTTTCTTTTTGAAAAATGTATGCTGCAGTTGTAGAAGTTTTTCGCTTTTTTGATTTTTTCAAATATATATATATATACATATAGATATAGATATAGATATAGATAGATAGATAGATAGATATAGATATACATAATTCGTAATGTCTACCATTTGCGTGCGAATTTCATCACTTTTTTAACCCAAAACCAAGAAATAATTCTTTTCAATGGAAATATTTTACCTTTAGAAACATAAAATGTTTAAATATTAGTTTTCGAATAGTTAGTCCTAAGGATAATACAAAAACTGAAAATTAGTTTTGGACATTGTATTGGAATGAACGGTTCAGTTCGGGAGCTCTAATGGACAGTAAAATAACATTGCATCTATGGAATAGGAAATGGGACTTCATGACTCGGTCTCTATAACGGAAGGGTCGCAGTAACACAGGAGGTCGTTATATAGAGCGTTGACCGTACTATTAAAAATCAATTACAAGCTTTTTTTTTTTTTTTTTGCTAACAAATAGAAACTGGCAACAGATAAATTTTTTTTCAATCAACCGCATTTTATCAGACGCAGAAAAAAGTACTCTTTATTTTGGTACAAATTTTTAAAAATTTTTAAGTATTTTTCACTGCAAAAATTGCGAAAGCCTTCTAGAGGGTTTTAATTAATGTCTTCGTTAATTAATATTATCCGAACACGCAATCTAGCTAAGAACACTCTCGATCAACTCTCCTTTCGAACGAATTTTATTTATTTATTTTTTTTTCCTTCAAAATCGGTCCATCAGTTTAGGCGTTAGAATGCTACAGACAGATACACAGGCGCGTCAAACTCATAACCCCCTTATTTCGGGGGTTAAAACATACATACAGTGAAAAAGGTGGGCAATTGTTATGTTGAAAAATAAAAGCTACTGACAATAAAGTTATAATAAAATATTTATAATTATTATTATTTATTATTTTTTCAACACGCTTTTATTAGCTTCACTTGTATGTTTGTGAGTAACTCTCCTTTGGACTAAGAGCAAGTGGCTTATTACTGTTAGTACATTTCACCACTTTATGAGCTGAACGGTTTAAGGCGCGGGACTTCACTGACGTCCACTTCCGAGAATCATTGGGTGTGCGTTCTAATCCCATCTATACTGAAATTAACTTATAATCTTGCAACTCAATTTTCGCCCACTTTTTGTGATCGGATTCTTTTAAAATTTGGAATGCAACCTCAGATTCGATGACAATGCAATATTCTGTAATCAAATTAATTTATTAACGATGAGTTATTAGTTTATTCTAATTAACACGCTTTTATTAGCTTAACTTGTATGTTTGTGGGTATGTTTGTGGGTCTAACTTTCCTTTGAACAAATAGCCAGTGGCTTATTAGAATTACAACGTACAAATCAGAGCTGCGGAGTGCAACAATGTTTGCACATGAATTTACCAGAAAGCATTCAAAATGTGTCTGATGCAAATAATGCAATAGAATACTAAGATGTATTCCATTATAAAAATCGAACACACGCACAAAGATTTTATTTAAGAGTTACAAGTGTTAACAATATTTAATATCTAAATTTTATTTGAAAATAAAATAATAGTTTAAAAAACTAAAAAAACACGCTTTTGTAGCAAAATGAACTAAAAAGTTAAGAAAATTGCTTTGCAAGTATATAAAGTAATTGACCAAACACTTAATTTCACTGTAATAGAAAAAAAGCATGGGGGGGGGGGGGCTGTCTATTTACATTTTTGCATGGATAACAAGTGAAAGAAATTTAAGAAAACTGATAAGAAGCCCCCACGCTTTTTTTCTATTACAGTAAAATTAAATGTTTGGTCAATTACTTTATATACTTGTCATCCAAAGATTATATTTAACTTTTTAGTTCATTTTGCTACAAAAGCGTGTTCTTTTAGTTTTCTAAACTTGATGTTTAATAGACAGACAACTCGATTACGAAATTCCGTGTGCGATTGAACTGGCTTCAAAAACAAATAGAAATAAACTCCAAAAAGCAAACAAAGCAACGCCATGAATTTTAGTGGAAAGTTAATGCTTCAAGCGGGGAAACCTCTGGGAGGGGGGGGGGGAGATACATGTCACAAGCTGCGTCACTGATATTTTAGGGATAGAGTTGTTTAAGGAGGTCTACCTCTATTTTTGGAGGGGGGGGGGGTCTCGTTCTTGGGGCTGTACATTAGAGTCTGAGAGGTGCGTCGCCATTGATCTTTATTTGGTTGAACACTTTTGCTTTAATTTTAGCATCGTTCAAAGAATTTCCCTCTAAAATCTCACTGTAAATCCTCCCTGTATGGATGCTGGCAGATTTCTTTTCAAATGAAAGTAAACATTTTTCATTATAATTTAAACCTCAGTAAATTATTTTCTCAAAATAAAATTATTTTAATCTGATTGCCTCTTAAATATTAACTTAATTAATGTAATTATTCCTTTTCACTTATTTTTTTAACTTCTTCAAATTTTCTATTTGGAAACACATTAAATTACGTTCAGAGTGAAAGGGAACAAGGGGGTTAAGGGGTTCACCCTCACATTCCGAAAATCCTCAGTTTCTAGCCACATTACCAAACTTTGTATGTTAATATATTGAATATCATAAGATAAGAATAAAAATTCTGGCTGCGTTAGTCAGCGGTACAAACATTATTTGTTACACATCTTTCTTGTGCACATATCCTCAAAGGCGGTTCGTGTCTCGTACAGAGGAAAAAGAGGGGGGGGGGAGAAACCGTCACCTCACTTTTAAAATAAAGGAGTTTTGCCTCTTCATTTAACTGTTCAAAATTTACGGTCGGACGAAAAATGATAGTATTGATCGATTAACGTGTTTGAAAAAAAAAAGAATTGACTTCATAAGCGTGTGTTTCACACGTTTCCTATGTTATTACTTAATAAAATTTAAATTGGAACTTTGAATTAAAAGGATGGAGAAGGTCATTTAATTAATAATGATGTTAAAATTCAGCTGTTCAGTTTTTTTCTAAAGAGTTTTTAAAAAAAAGAGAGCTTCAGAAATGCCACCAAACTATCGAACCCCCACTTTTTTGGTGCACCTAGCCGTCTATGAATATTCCCCTATCATAGTCAGCCTTTGCCTCTGATTCTCCTATTAGTCACGGGGAGTCTGCACACTATCAGGGTTTGAGTTACCGTTTTACCTATGAGGTCGTCCACCTAGAGGCCCCTTAGCTCGAGGGGTTTCAAAAACTTCAAATTATAAAAATTAGAGCGAAATACGGTTTTGAATTGTTTTTTACGATGTTTAAAATCTTGAGCAAAGTATGCAGCTTTTGATATCAAGAAAATCATGTTTTTCAATCTTTCCTTATAGTAAACACTCTCAGTGTGCCAAAGAAGTGACATATGCAATGACGTAAAATATATGTTTTTGCAACTTTACAGTATTATTGTACTGTTCAAGGGAAGCTGCAGATGTGTCTGGTCCAGGGGCGTCCACAGAAATTTTGTCGCCCGACACAAATAACTTTTCCGGGCTCCCTTCCATTCCCCCAGGTTCCCACTCCTTATATTTCACACCTAGTTTTTAAAATATAGGACCCCCTTCAGGAACGAGCCAACAGGTGTCTTTTCTCCCCCCTCCCTGCGCACGCCCCTGGTCTGACCTACTGTCCTAAAACTCCTAAATCGGTGCCTACGTTTATATTAAGATATCAATTTTAAATAATTTGGGGAAAAAGTTGAATCTATTTTAATATTGAAACGTGTCAAGTTAGAGAAATATTTTTCAATGCGCGACCCAGGGGCACCTCTATGGGAGGTCACTGTGACCTTCCAAAAATTTCCTTATACGGTAAATTTTGCCTGACGGTCTGGCAAAATTTCAAGTTCTATTCGGGAAAATTATCGTCATTCGGCAAAACTTGGAGTTCCATTCGGCAAAATAATCATAATTCGGAGAAATTTAGAGTTCCAATCGGCAAATTGAGAAGTTCCGTTATTTTAAAAATTTTAAGTTCGGGGCTCCCCTGTTGCAGCCTTTCAAACTTAGTGCGCTTTAGTCTTGCATAGGAACAACTTACATAACTTCCTTACGCATCATACCTTCCTGAGTTCCTCTTCAATGCAGCGTATCTGAAAGGAGCCCTGAGCCCCTTTCAGCTCCCGCAGCTGACCCTCGAGGCTCGCGATGCGGGCCCTCGTCGCTTCCTGGGCGGGACTGGCCCCGTGTTTGGGGGGCCCAACGGCCCTGCAGGGCCCTTCCTCCTCCTCGATGTCTAGGGGCTCCTGTTTAATCCACTTCGACCGCTCCATCATGGGTACGCGTCCGAAGTACGCGTGCGCCGTACGACTCTCTGCGAAGTCACGTGCCAAAGCTGCAACCTCCGCGTATCGACCCGTTCTGCGTACGCACTCGCCCGCCGAGAGGGGCGGTGGAGCGGGGCGTACGCAGACGATCTCTGGGACGTTGGTCTCGTACGAGGAACGAATTCTGTAGAGAACAAACAAGTATTTCGATGGAAAACCAGTTCTTCCAAATAACGTTTCCTAAAAGAAGATTCGAGTATTTAGAACTGAAAATTATTCATTCCTCTCATTCGATAACTCCGAGCAAACTCGTTCTTTTTCAAGATTTATTATTACAAAGAACATTAGCACCATTTTAAGACTTTAAAATCCGTTTAGATACCGTCTTTTTGCAGAATTTTTGATTGATTTTTCATTTGTAACACTTAGCACTAAACACCCTGCAACTTACTTAGGGTTTTTATTCCACCCTAGGGAGGGTGACCCCTGTCAGGAGATTTTCGCTAGAAAACCCGTGAAACAGAATGTTTACATTTATTAATAACAGTGACTGAGTAATTTGAATGTTAAAAAACTCTTAAATAGCTCTAAATTTAAGTTTTGAGTCATAAAATTGCTCTTTTCAACATGGTAACGGGAAATTTTAGCCTATTTTCTTTTTCTTTTATCTAAGCCTGATTGTTGAACATTCGTCACTTGACCTTGACACTGCTTTTATTTTCAAGCTAGATAGGTAGACCGTGCAACACAGGGCAACGCAGCTAGTTAGAATATAAGCACAGCGTCGTTTATTTAATAATTTCTGTAATTAATCTAATTAAATACAGTGAAGCACCGTTTATACGTTTCTCTTTTATACGTTTTTATCAATTATACGTTTTTAAAATTGGTCCCTGAAAAGTCTAATACTCATTAACCTATACCTATTATACGTTTTTTCGTTTGTACGCTTTTTTCATACAGTCCCTTCAAAAATGTATAAAAGGTGCTTCACTGTAATTAAATCTTCGTTTATTTTATAAGTTTTATTGAGTTGAGTTTATTAAGTTCTTTAATTCATTTCTTATAAGCTGGAAAAGAGATCCATAGTTTCACATTTAGCTTACTTGATTGAAATATCTCTGAAACCTAACCTGGCAGGATCATTCCACCGTAAGGAAAAAAAACACCGGATAAAAAAATGCATAAATTTCATTTACATTTTGTCATATCTCTAAATATTATAAGGGAAAAGGGGTAAGCAAATTCTTTAATCTGTACATTTGATACAAAGATACTCCTGAAACAGTTATATTTTTACCAAACAAAGTTGTTATTTAAAATTTGCATGCGTCACGAGCAGGACATCCAAAGTCAACTTCTTGTAATTTGCTTATGAATTAGTTAATATTTTTGCTCTATTAATATATTAATGACAAATAAGTTGTAAATTTGGAGAGCAAAGGTTCCAATGTAAAGGAAACATATCTCATTTGATGAGAAACAATAGTTTAAGGAGCATTCCACGGTATTTTTGACATTTATGTAGAGTCCGTAACGTGACCTTTTTTGCCATAACTTTTTAATTTACTGTTTGATTAGCATATTATTTTATTTTGATCTTTTCCTACTTACACACCAGCTCAAGTTGAAATAATTTGCAAATCAGACGATAAATTAAAAAGTTATGGCAAAAAAAGGTCACGTTACGGACTCTACATAATGTCAAAAATACCGTGGAATGCCCCTTAAACCATTGAAAAAGTTTATGTATTGGGCTATTCCACGAAAAAGTAGTTCGTCAGGTTCATATATTTCATTAAAAAGTAAGTATTGAAGAAAGTAACGGCAAAATCTTTTGCTTAAGGAATCACACATTCGTTTTCAATTTGTTAAGCAAAAAAAAAAAAAAAAAATCATTACCCTTTTAAATTATTATTTTTTTATGAAATATGTGAGGCGTCACGTGCGGGACAAAATTACCGTTTACCGTGGAATGATCCGGCGGCATTATGAAGGTGACGCAGATCCTAATCACAGTATTACGACGCTGCCAAGTTAGGTTTGCCTCAACTATTGGTAATCCATACACGTACTTTTTTCTATCAAAGGAGAATCTATCACTTTATGCATTCGCTCCATTCTGACCTCTGACTTCAATGGGGTCGTTTCCAAAATTTTAAAAGTATTTTCTTCTGAAAGAGCATGCTAAAAAACATAGAATCTGACCATTTTTTAAATAATTCCTTTAAGTTTAATATTTTTAAAAAATTACTTAAATCGGTGCTCTTTCATCGTTTAACGCTTCTGCCGATGACATCACAAATGATGAAATGCCATTCAGTGTTGCCATTCACGGTCCAAAATATTTAATTCGCGTCTTTACTCACGTGTATTGGCAACGATAGGGTTGATAGCAAGCGTAGAGCGCAATTTTAATTCGCTGTTTGAATATCATAACGTGGAAACGTAGTAGAAAGATGCGCCAAATTGCATCATTTGTGACGTCATAAAGACCACGCCTTGTTTGAAAAACCGGACATTTTAAAAAATTAATTTAAAAAAAAGTGTTGGGAAAACAAAAGTATTTTCTGGGTTCATGTTTTTTTTTTTTTTTTTTGCTCACTCTATCCATTTCAATGACTAAAAGTAGTACTTTTGAATGAAGAAAATCACCCCATTATAGTGCCTAGAAAGATTGAAGAGCATGACGTGCTCCCTGAGCGCAACGCCATCTGGATTTTCCTCAGATTTCACCTCACCTTTTATCCTTCGATCGGCACTCTACTCTTTCTAGGCACTATACTTCAGTATTACTCCGATGACAAAGTTCCCTTCCTTTTTGCGTACGAATGAAATCTGTACAGGTCGTTTCTTTGCAAGCACAATGTTAATGCAAAGAAAACAACTTGTCTTCTGTAGAATAGCGATTCTCAACGGGTGGTCCGGCGGACCGGCAGCGGTATTCAGAAAAATTTGACCGATACCCAGAGAGTTTGGATCGTTCACGTTAAAAAAAGTGTTCTTCACTCGAAAGAAAAGAAAAGAAAGAAAACACCATCATAACAAAAATAATATCTTATACGAGTATTTTGTGATTAATTTTCACTTTTCTGTGATTTTTATGCGATGTTTATTATTTCTGTATAATTGCTGCAATAATTACTTGTGTTATTCAAAACATTTAAACATTTTTTGTAGCAGTTCCTTAACACTAAGTTCAATTATATGAATCCATTTATTATTATCATTGTATTATGTAAAAAGAGGGGGGGGGGGGACCCTCAGCCTTTCGCAAATGACTTTCGAAATTAAAACACAAGCATTTAACGGTCTTCGGTTCGATTTTTTTTTTTTTTTTTTTTTTTTTTTTGTTTAGGCAAAAAAAGGGGGAAAAACCTCACATCTTCGTAAACAAAATTCACGTTTTAAACGGTTCGCAAATGCTAAGCCCCCCCTTTTTTTGTTAAAAAAAAAGGAAGGAAAAAAAATGGAGAAAGAAGGGGAGGGAGACATCATCGGTCCACGATTTTTCTTTTTTTAAGCTCTTGACGGGCCGCGGGTCAGAAATATTTGATAAACGCTGCTGAAGAATATGTCCTTTAGCAAGAAAAAGATAACGACCACTTGCGCAGGAGCAGCTTTACTGTCATTGACAAAAACTAATATTAAATTAAAAGTTAAAAAAAAAAACCTCCGACCCGATTACCGATCTTAAATTAAGATGAATTTTGCGGCTCAGAACACGCATAAAAGTTAAATGCGTTTGAATTTTTTCTAGATGCACAGAAAAAGAAAGATAACCACAATTACTAAATTTTTCTAGTCACAAAAGGAAAATCAAGAGAGAAAAGGGAAAATCTTTTCCTAAGTTTTTCTTATCTATTAAAATAAATTACAAGAAGGGGAAAAGGGGGCTCATGTGAACACATGTTTAACTAAGATCACTTGAAGCAAAAAATCTGGAAAAATTCTCAAATAAGGACAGTACCAGTTGTACCTCTTGGACAAACATTTAGAGCAATGTGCCATTTTATGTTTTTGTGGTGGCAACTTCTTTGTTTTAGGAGGTATTGAAATTTTTTTATCACTGTCTTCTTCATGTGAAAACATTTTTAAAACTAGCTGTTAATCAAAATTAAGTATTACAAGTAAATTTGTGACAATGTTTAAATTTTTTTATTAAATTAAAAATTCTTCATTTTTGCAAGTTAGCTCTAAAATAGACGAAGGGACACTTGTGAACACAACATCTCGGGGCACTAGCGAACAGTTCCCATAGCCGCTTTCCGTAATATTATTATAAGTGTTAAAAAAAAGTATAAATATTTATAATTATTATTTTTCTATAATCAGTTAGTAAATTTATTGTTAATTGTAATAAATACTATTAAATATTTATTTATTTATGTTTATTATTATTATTATCTTTTTGTTATTAAATAGTTGGTCAATAATTTAGAGTTATACTAGCAAAAATACCCGGCGTTGCCTGGGTCAGTAATAATTATGAGAAACAATCGTTACTTGCCCTTGTTTTCTGTTTTATGCGAAATAATTTAAAACAAACCTTTTTGACGTGATTAAAATTCTAGCTTCTTCCTTACTCATTAAACTAAAATAGCAATAATTATAAAGAGCAAAATAGTATTCAATTACAAACGAAAGCACGACATTTAAGCATATACAAATTTGAAGAATTTCCGAAATATGAAATTAAACTTTACATGTTTAAAAAGATTTATCTGTAAGTACTTTTTTTTTTGAGCAATCACGATTGCTTATTGCTTTCATTTGACTGTTTTTGACGTTCCTTTGATTTTTCCCACCGCCACCCTCCGCACCATCACCGTCGACGGGCTCCTCACGATGCTGTACCTCTAGCGAAAACCGTCTCCAGGTTTCGTCAATATCCTACACTTACACGCATACATACACGCACCTACACACATATACATATATACACCTACACACATACACACACAAACACACGCAGACCTACACACTCACACACAACTACCCACACACTCATGCCTGCACACAGACACAAAAACATATGCCTACACACACATACACATACCCCACACACACACATACACACAACTACCCACAAACTCATGCCTGCACACAGACACAAACACACATGCCTACACACACACATACCCCCCACACACAAACACACGCTTACATATACACACACTAGTGATTGCGAAAAACATAATTTGAATTCAAGATGACAAAATTCAAATTAATTTTTTTTAATCTAAAACCTTCTCTGTATGGCTATTGATGTACGAACTGTTAAAAAATGTAGCCGCCCGTGTTCCCCTTACACTTGCTTTGGTTATTTTGAGAAATTTCAATTTTTGTGGGCACTTGGTGCGGTTTAAAATCTTACCAAATTAGCGAGAATCATTTTGGGACACTTTCGCTAATACTCCCCCTCCGTACTAATTTTTATTATAGAAATATTGTTGCCAGATGCTGAGATACTTTTGGTCAAAATAAAATGGCGCTAAACGGTTTCATCCGAAATGTTTCCAAAATAAGTAGTAAAATTTGGCGATTGTTTGAAATCGTGCAAAAAGAAAAATTAATGGAAGTTTTTGTGCGGTTTATGGATTTGCCTAATTTAGTTGTTGAATTATTTTTACACAGTATTTTTTTTTTTTTTTTAAGTATCTTTGATTGGCGATATTTTGTTTATATATGGTGAAAGCTGAGAAACATTATTACGTCGACTTTGGGCTCAAAAACAGCGACAGTGGAAAAAACTGCCAAATGTTACTAAATTACTGAAATCTTTCTGAAAAAATTCTGGCGATATTTCTGCTGGTTGGTTAGATATAGTGAGCAAGTGTCCAATCAACATAAATAATAATAATAAACCATTAATTACATAAGTTCCGTTTAAAAGTAAAATGATCAGCCAAATCCATTTATTTTTAGCCAATCTTGTGGGAAAACGTTACTTTAAGATTTGACTTGAGAAAAGCCTCAAAAAGTCAGACGAAACGCAAAAATATTCAACAATACAACAATTCTTGGGAGTTGAGATGACACACTAAATAATGACTTGGGTTGATGAAAGCCATCGAACAGGGAACAAAAAAGCTCATAACTCGTTTTTTATATAATTTAGAAACTTCGAACAGATGCTATCTTCAGCAGAAAAATTGGCGCTTTCGATGGACATATAATGTTAATACGTGCACGTTTTTTTCCACCCCCATATTGGGGCATTTATGCGAAAATTGGGACTAAAATTGGAATAAAAAGGGAACTATCAATCGGATTTTTTTCGAATTGGTCTATAAACCTTCCCAGTACCAAACTGAATAAACGGTGAAAGTTTCAGCCAAATCTGCCGGGTAGTTTCTGAGATCTTAGGGAACAAATTTACCAAACTCCATTTATATATATATAGACTAGCAAAAATACCCGGCGTTGCCTGGGTCAGTAATAATTATGAGAAAAAATCGTTACTTGCTTATGTTTTCTGTTTTAAGTGAAAGAATTTAAAACACATCTTTTTGACGTGATTAAAAATAGAGTTTCTTCCTTACCCATAAAACTAAAATAGCAATAATTATGAAGAACGAATTAAGTATTGATTTAGAAACAAAAGCACGATATTTAAGCATATACAAATTTCCACAATATGAACATGGAGTCTAAAACCTTCTCTGTATGACTATTGAAGAACGAAGTGTTTAAAAAAATGTAGACGTGCTCGTAATCCCCTCTTATACTTGCTTTAGTTATTTTGGGAAATTTCAATCATTGTGGACTCTTGATGCGATTTTACCGAATTTGCGGGAATCGTTTTGGGATACCTTCGATGATGCTCCCCCTCCTTCCCTTACTTTGTAAAACGATATGATATTAATTTTCGTTACAGAGATATTGTCGCCAGGCTGAGATACTTTTGGTCACCATAAAATGGCGCTAAAGAATTTCATCCGAAATGCTCCCAAAATAGGTAGTAAAATTTGGCGATTGTTTGAAATTGTGCAAAAAGGAAAATTAATGGAAGTTTTTGAGCTGTTTATGGATTTGCCTAATTTAGATGCTGGATTATTTAAACACAGTAAAAAAAGTTTTTTTTTAAGATTCTTTGATTGGCGATATTTTGTTTACATGGTGAAAGCTGAGAACGCAGTCTTCGGCTTCAAAAACAGCGACGTTGAAAAAACTGCCAAATGCATTAGCTACGGAAATCTTTCTGCAAAAATTTTGGCGATATTTCTGCTGATTGATTGGACAATGAGTAAGTGTTCAATCAGCATAAATAATAATAAAAACCATTAATTACATTAAAGTTACGTTTAAATGGAAAATGATCGGCCAAATCCATTTATTATTAGCCAATCTTGTGTAAAAACGTTACTTTAAGATTTAACTTGAGAAAAGCCTTGAACAGTCAGACGAAACGCAAAAATATTCAACAAAACAACAATTCCGGCTATCAACTGGGAGTTGAGTTGATATTGATACATTAAATAATGAATTGGGTTGATGAAAGCCTTCGAACATGGAACAAAAAAGCTCATAACTCGTTTTTTATACAACTTAGAATTTTCTAGCAGATGCCATCTTCAGCAGAAAAATTAGCGCTTTCGATGGACACATAATGTTAATATGTGAACGTTTTTTTCCACCCCCATATTGGGGCATTTATGCGAAAATTGAGACTAAAATTGGAATAAAAAAGGAACTATCAATCGGATTTTTTTCGAACTGGTCTATAAACTTTCCCAGTACCAAAATGAAAAAACGGTGAAAGTTTCAGCCAAATCTGCCGGGTAGTCTCTGAGATCTTAGGGGACAAATTTACCAAACTCCATTTTTATATCCATATATATTATTTCTGTAGCCTGTTTTTGGTTTCTACGCCAGATTTTCCTCAATTCTTGATCGATTGCTTTGACTTACGCCTTATTTTAAAGCTTATGGTGCTGGCTACTGACGAAAAATAGACCCACGGTCTAAAAATTGTTTTTTTTTCAGCCGAAAAACCTGTTTTAAAGAACTAGAATGAGGTTTTCGGCTAAACTTATAACTTTAATTTGCGCTATGACCGACAGAGCTGAATAGCTTGATCGGCAGAGCGTTCTCTTCGTAACCAGGAGAATGCGCGTTCGGGCCCACGTCCGGACAATCTGCAACAAAAAATTAGAGAAATATCGCGCATTACATGAACACTTAATTAAGTGAATAACAACTATGAAGGAATAGAATAAATGAGAAGGAAACGCTCCTTGCTGATATGAAAACTTGAAGTGCCTTTGTGCTAAATTACTGCGGGATTGTACGTTCTTTTTAAGCTTTGGCTCTGGCAAGAAAATTAAAGCATAATGTAAGCGAAAATATAAGTTACAGGTTTAAGATTTCAGACTACAATAGAATTGTTTTTTGTTCAGAAAAAAATAATAAATCGTATATTGAAATATATATTCTTCTAATGAGTTTTTGACTCTTTGTACAAATAAAAAAATTACTACCTCAATTTGAAGGGTAAAGTATATATTTTTTCTTCTTTTTGCAAAAAAACAAAAAGCTTATCACATTTTTACTACATTTGAAAAGCTACGCTTAAAAAAGAGCATAGTTCAATTTAGTTTGTATTTTAACCGTGCTGTTAAATGATGAACACGTGCTGCCATCTAAGTCATAACGCTTCAAGCAGCCAAATTGTAAAAATTTTCTAGAATAAAAAAATGTTTCTTCAATATCTTACCTTATATATTATTCCCTTCTCATTTTAAAACTTATCAGGCTGGCTAATGAAGAAAAATAGACTTACGATCGAAAAATTAAGTTTTCGAAAACGCCCCTTGCTGTTTCAAAACCTTGATGCTGCCTGTAGTTCTTATGCATTTTTTAAAAGCAAAGTTCTAATGCAGTTTTCCATTTTTTACGTCGCTTTCGGCAAAAAAAAAAAAAAAAAAAAGCTTTTCTGTGTGTTCATATTTTAATAAAGTTTAAAAGCACTGGACTTAGTTGTTCGGTTAAATTGATAAGTTTTTTTCGGTAGAGCGTTCGGCTATAAACTATCTGAACTTCGGGCAAGTTTGGGCTGTCCGAAAGAATATCAAATTTATATTAGTATTACGCATTACATGTACCCATAACATGCAAACGTAATAAAATAAATGCAGTGGGAATGCTACTTGGTGTTTCGACTCCTTTATGCAGGCTACAGTTTTCATTCGGATAAGTTGACTGTTAATCGAAGAGTGTTCTTCCTTTTTTTAAGCTTTGACTACATCCAGACCACTCAGCATAATGTAAGCATAAAAAGAATTAGATTTACCTAAAGAAAATCCTTTTTGTGCAGAAAAACATTTTCATTGTATGCTGAAATGTAGATGTTTCTAATAGCAGTGTTCGACCTTTTGTACAAATGAAAAAGTACTTCGCCAAATTAAAACTACGAATTTCACCCAGTAAACCTTTAATTTTTCATTCGCACGAATACGATATAAAGCATTAAAATTATTATCAACTTCATTAGCAAGAAATCATTTTCTACTCCTCTGCTTTCTGCTGAAAAAAAAAAAAACATTTTGTCTACGTTCGAAAAATTACACTTAAAAAACGGACTCAGTTCAACTGGTTTTGGTTTTGAATTTTAAGTGTTCGATTAAAAGAGAAACATCTGCGGGCATTTAAGCCGTAACTCATAAAGCAACCTTCTATGTGAAATAGTTCAATATTCAAAGATAAAAACATTTATTTTCAATCTAATTTATTACTTCTCTAGAATTTTCGTTGCAATCGCTACGTGAGATCTTCGTCATTCTTGAATCAAATTCCATGCTTTTCGAATAATTTTAAATCGTATCATGCTGGTTAATGACAAAACATAGAAGCATGATCGTATTTTTTTTTTTTTTTGGCAAAAAGTTTTTTTGCTGCTTTTTACTACGCATTCCTTCAATGAATAGCTTTCGAAAAGGAAGGCGCAATTGCTAGGTTTGTTGGGGTGTCGGGCTGTTAATCAGAATGGCGCCAATTCGAATCCGTGCCAATAAATATCTCTTTAATGTTTCTTTTTTTCCCGTCAGATGCTCACATGGGCAGGACTGTATTTGCCACAACCTGTTTTTTTACATGCACAATTATTGCTTTTTCACGAGTCACTACTCAGCCACACTTTTAATGATATTTATGTTTGAATTGAAAATATGTACGACCAAAAGGTGAGCGATGATCAAATTATCACAACGTTGTATTTAACGAGGTTTTGTTACTGATGTCTTTAAATTACATGTCTTCTCTTCTGCGTTTACTTTTTTTTTCGGTTCTTCTTCATATTGTTCATCCTTTGAAATTCTTAAAGAGCGAAATACCTTATGAAACGATTCGAAGCATAGTGCGGAGTTCCGCACGGGTCGACTAGTATATAGATAATACTAACAGGAAATGAAAAGACATAAAATATTTTCATTTAATTAAAAATTGAGATTCAGAATGATTTTGAAATACATTACCAAACAATTTATGAAGTTTGAAAGCAAAGCATAGGGTCTAGTGGGGTAAAGTGGTCATAAAATCGTAGGTTTTCAACTTAGGTGGATAATAAATACAATAAATTCTTTAAACACTTCAACTTTTATTGTTGTTATTTTACATTGCATTATTAAAGAACACGGTACATTGTATTTCAGGGGGGGGGGATATTGATTTAAGTAGTTTTATAACACTTTCATTACCCTATGTATTTATGACCACTTTACCCCATGGGGTGGGGGACAGTAATCATAGCATGGGGTAAAGTGGTCATAGTTAAAAATAGATGCAAAACCATTACAAATAACCCAAATATTTGTATATTTTGGTTATTTTTATAGTTACAAGTATATGCACGAGTATATGCGGGTATACACGAGTATATAAGCATGTATACGTGATTACCTACAGGAGTGTATACGTGTCTATACGAGTGTGTACGTGTCACGCGTATATACGAGTATTAGGCGTATAAACAATTATCTTATGCGTGTATGCACTTGTATCTCGATTATATAATTGCATACCTGAGTATATTCGTGTATAGTAGATGTACAAGTGTACATACATACATATACGAGTATACGCGAGTTAATTCCTGAATACATCCAGCGCGTGTTTGCACGTGACTACTCACGTATATATATATGGAAGCACGAGTATATACGTATGTTGACGTGTAAACACGATTATATACCTGTATTGAAGCGTATACGTACATTTACGGGTATACACCAGTACATGTATGTATTCGACCGTCGCACCCAGCCGTGCGGGGGCCCGCTACGCGGACCCCCCCAGGCGGTGGAACCTAAGGCATACAGCTAAGTGGTAGGGTGTGTGCGGAGAAAAGTACATGTATGTATACACGAATATATCCGCTAATATACATGTATGTTTACAGTGTGAATCCAAGCTCTTAGGCAAAAATGTAAGGGATGCAAGAGGGGAGGAAAGAAGCAAAGAGTCATAAGGAACTTGTGGTCACTGTAACTTGTGATCACGTATAAGTGGTATAAATGTACATACACACATATACGAGTATACGCGAGTTAGTTCCTGAATACATCCAGTGCGTGTTTGCACGTGACCATTCACGTATATATATATGGAAGCACGAGTATATACGTATGTTGAGGTGTAAACACGATTATATACCTGTATTGACGCAAATACATAAATTTACGTGTATACAACAGTACATGCATGTATACACGAGCATATCCGCTAATATACATGTATGTTTACAGTGTGAATCCAAACTCTTGGGCAAAAATCTAAGGGGTGCGAGAGGGGAGGAAAGAAGCAAAGAATCATAAGGAACTTGTGGTCACTGACGCGCTACATGCACACAAAGCCAGAAACTGGTGGATGCAAAACAGAGCACAAATTTGTTACACAAAGATGATTTTACCCAACATTTTAGTTTTTAGGAGATATTTAGAGCAGTTGTTAAAAGTTACGGCAGTATTAGCTAAAATACACGCATCGCAACAAAGATGCAGCGACTGATGAAAATTTTCCAAAAGTCTTGTTATTGCAACAGAGAGTGCTTTGTGATTGGGACGCATGTATTACAGCTATAGGCCGCAAATTTCGTGAATCGCTTTAAAACTTTCTTAAGACCTAACATGTTGTGTAAAATTGTCTTTATAATAAATTTGTAACCTTATTTGCATTCATCAGTTTTTGGCTTTGCGTACATGTAGTGCATCAACGTTGTGTTTGTGACCAATATATTTCTTTTGATTCTTGCTTCTTTTCCTCCCCTCTAACAGATTTTAATAATTTGTCCAAGAGTTTAAACTCGCCATGTATACATGTATATCATATGCTTGTATGTAAGTGTCTACTCGAGTACGTATTCGTATATGCGTGTCTACCTGAGTATACAAGTGTTCGTACATATACGAGTATAAGCGGGTATGTACGTGTATAGTCGAATAAAAATCTGTATCGATAAAAAATACTTGCAGATACACTCATATACGTGTTTATTGGTGCATTTATGTGAATACGTATAGTGCCTACACGAGTATATATGCATATGCATAAGCATATACTCGTATATTTAACCTGTTTACCGTAAAAACAATACAGATTAAGTAAAATTAATATTTTATTTATAGCTGCCTTATACTTAAAGATTAAGTGACATTAAAAGAACAATATTCGTTAAGCCTATATGAAGACTTTACCCCACCTTACTTAAATTGTTCTAAAAAATTACCCAAAATAGGTTCAGCTAACGGCTAATGAGTAAGTGTTCTTGAGACATGTCGGAAGCTTCCTGCGCAGTCAATCTGCTCATAATTCTAACAAACAAAATTTCCCAAAGAAGTTAAAAGAAGTGTTTAGCTTTTGAAATTTCTCATATTCACACAAAATATTTTTTTTTTACCAAATAAAATTTTGCCACTTGTAAAATTTTGTATTCAAAATATATTTTCTAACTGCTCTACACTAAAATGAAAGGTTCACATTTTTTCGAACATTTATTTCCAAGATATATGCATTTATTTTGCGTGTGATCACTTTACCCCATTGACCACTTTCCCCCACCAGACCCTATATAGAATAACCCTTACAAAATAAAAAATTGTTTTTATTATGTAGTCGTATAAGTTTTTTCTAGTCTATTCAGTGATCAGAACAGGCTACGAGACTTTAAATTTGACAATGAGCAGTTATATATTCGGGAAAATATATTTTCTTAGTATACAATTACTGTACAGTTGAAATAGACACAGTATAGGTTACAAACCCTTCAACGTATTTGTTATTTAGGTATATGTTTCATATTGTAGAATTTGCCTTTAAAATATGATGCTTCACCTGCATTTTTACCCGTGTTCATATGTGCCTCAGGCTTGTTTACATGTGCCCCCCTCTAATGGCACATGTGAACAACTACAGACGTTTTTTAAAAATTCCATAAAGTAAAAAAATAATGTTTTAAAAAATCCCCAAAAAATTCCGTGACACAAAGAAAAGTTTATTCAATCATGGTGACACTTTTGCTCTGAGAAATTGATAATATTTTTTGAAAAATAAAGAGATGAAAAAAATTGTTCATATATCCCTAAGTTGCTTTTAAACAAATGAAAATTCTGTACCTCAGTGTCAGACGGATGTCTGTAAGAGAACACAAGCCAATGGGTCGTTCAACGGAAAAGCAGGTATTTGTCCCGCACGTGACATCTCATATATTTCATTAAAAAGTAATAATTTTAAAGGGTAATGAGCAAATATTGTAGCTTAAGACATCACAAACCTGTACCTCAGAGTCAGACTAACGTTGATACAAAAACTACGATTTTTCGTTCATTAATGCATTTATGTAGAATCCTATTCCGCATCGAGTCGTGTGAATGTAATTCTAAAAAGAAAAAAAAAACCTTTGTAAATATTCACCAGTGTTAAAAGAGAGCGCGTTCCATCGTTTGCATACGCAAGACAAACGTTTTTAATCTCTCCTTTAAAAAAGCGTTTATGTGACTAACGTTGTTTTAAATCGTTCGGTTTTCTCCCCGGGTGTGCCAAATATGAGATCCTTACCAATCGCCTGAATGAAGGCACATGAATCTATATACTTAAAATTTGTGCGCGTTTGTCTGTGTTTTCGTTTGTACCTGTAACCCTACCTCCTTCGGACTGTCAATGTCTACCAGGTCAAGACTGGACTGTAGGATACAGGACATCTAGAAAAAGCCATTCCGCCCTGAATCGTCTTTTTAAACCTCAAGGTGTTGGAGGTATCATTTGATAAAAAAGCATTAGGATCATCCATTGTCACCCGCCACAGTCAACAAACGGGGGTTTGCGAGCGAAACGAGGTGGGGGTAGAGCCCCTTAGTCAATACTGTTAAAACCTGTGCGTGTATATTTGTGTGTGTGTGTGTGTGTGTGTGTGTGTGTGTGTGTCTGTAACCAGTTTCATAGCCAAGAATTAATTTCGGAGCGGGGTCCAATATTTGTGCTTTAAAAAAAAACCCAGACCAATTACACATGTGTTCAAGTCCGATTTTGCTTAAAATGCTCTAACAAACTAATAGTTCTGGTTTTAGAATTGTCATCCCCAACCGTCTTTTAACAAAAGGAATCTAATATAACTTTGCTTTCGCTTTGACGTAGTTTCATAACAGGTATTAAGTGCTTTTTGCAGTGACAATAAATTCTTGTGAAATTATATAATACGGTAAAATTAAAAAATTGCAACGATTAATTGCACAAAATTGCAAATTGCTGCAGACACGTGATTCGGCATTTCAAGGAGCGCCGTTTTCAATGAAAAAGAAATGAGCTTTTGAATGAAAAGTCAACCAACAAAATGTTTCCTATCTTTTCTTTTCCGTGTTTCTTATGATATCTAGAAAGAAAATTAAATGTATTTAACTTTTATATGTGTTCTGACTTGCAAAATTCATCGTAGTGTAAGTTCGCCCATCAGGGTTGGAAGTTTTTGTTTAATTTTAATTAAATATTAGTTCTTGTCATGGAGATTAAAGCAGCTCCAGCGCATATCATATTTTTCTTTTGAAAGAACATATTCCACAGAAGACAAGTTGTTTTCTTTGAATTAACAGTGCGCTTGCAAAGAAACGACTTCTACAGATTTCATTCTGATCAATGTTTTACTCTGTATTTTATTTACCCTCAACGCAAAAAAAAAAAAAAAAAAAAAAATTATAAGTTTGACGTGTCTGTATTTGTGCGTCTGTATGTGGTATCATAGCTCCTAAATAGGTGAATCAATTTTGGCAATTATTTTTTTGTTCGAAAGGATACTTGATCGGGCTTAGCTAGATCTCAACTTTGTAGGACTCTGATTACCGAAGATGTTATTTCAAAACCTTGAAATTGAATTGAATTGGTGGTGAAAACATGCTTGCACATTTAATTTTTTCTACCAGTTGAAGAACGCAACTTTCTGCAGTTGATGAAATTTTTTTAGAACTTCCAAGTTACATGGAGCTCGAATTATATCCTCTTTTAGCAGATTTTAAATACTATCTAAGCCTTTGTCAACAATGTTATTGTTGGCTATACAGTTCATATTCAAAATATGAGAATAATAGAGAAAAAAATAATATATAGGAAAGAAAATATTTTCCATTTATTTATTTTTAATACTAAGTAAATGCAATTAAACTTCATAAATAAAATCTGGAATATTTAGGTACAATTTCATTTAAAAATATAAAACAAGAACAAATTAGGCATAACAACAGCTTTCTGAAACACATCATAATACTAGAATCAAATTTAGATTGCTTCAACTATTAAAATATTTTAGTTTCTGCAAGTTTTTACTTCATGAATATGAAGTAAATTGTTGTTAATATTTTGTAGCCGTGACGAGAAAACTTACTTGCAAGTAAAAAATATTATTAGCAATCGAAAGAATGAAATTTTCTGCGTCTGACAGAATTTGTTCGAGAACTTCCAACTTATACAGTACTCGATAACATTTTACCCGAGCAAAGGGGCAATAAGTTGGACGTGTCCGTAAGTATATTTATGTAATCTATGGTTCTGGTCAAGGCCCGACTAACTAAACATTGGAAGATTGCAGTCCATTACATAGCACGTTCTTCATGTTCAGAAATTAAATATGACAAGTTGTACGGCTAATAACTGTACAAGTCGAGCTACAAAGAAAGTGGAGTGCCCGTTTAAACGAATACTGTCAGTTCCCAAGAAATATTTTTTGTTTAAACGAGGTATTTTTGATTAAACTGGGGAAAATTTCTTTACTTTTCCAAATTTACAATATCTGTAGCAATAACAAATCAATAGCTATATACTGGAAGTAATTAATCATTTATATCCGTCTAGTTTTCGCACAAAAAATAAGGTTGGAATCAGTGTTTCCTTCAGGCATCTCTCTGGGGGGGGGGATTGCCCTCCCGGCCCCGGGAGAAAAGTTCGTTTTACACTAACATGAGAAGTTTTCTTTTTTCTTTTTTTTTTTTTTTTTTTGAATGAAAAAAAGGAAATAATAGAAAATTCTGAAAATTTTCTGGAAGAGAAGGGGGGGGGGGGAGGTTCAGCCTCTGTGGCCTCCATTTTGTTGCTTTCAATGAAAAGTCTGCCTCTGTCCAGGGGTGGATATACAGAAAACAATTTTAGGGGTTTGAAGAATGCCCCCCCCCCCTGCACGAACTAACGATTTCCGGTACGAAAAGTTTCTGAAACTGGTTGAGGGTCAATAAAAAGCAAAAAATCGGTCAGGAATAAGGCACCTAATTGGGGATAAACGTTGTAAATTAATTTTATAAGTCATGAAACGAAGTAGTAGTTTAAATATTTACTTTCAAAAATAATTAATGAATTGAAAAGATACTGTAATTGTTTAAATTTTATGCATAAATTGTTTGTACATTGTATACGGATAATGTTGTCGGCGGTTGGGGGGGGAGGGTCATGATCCCCATGACCCTCTCCTTGTATCCGCCACTGCCTCTGTCTTCAAACTGCTAAAAGGACATTTTGCCCCAGGAAACATACAGGCAATTAATGTTCGACGCTTAACAAACAAGAAGGGATGTTTCCTTTTTTGTCTGTTGTCTATTTATTGCTGTTGTTCAAGACAGCCCCCTCCCGGGGGGGGGGACCTAGCGTAGACTGCGCCATTGAAAGTTTTAGGGGAGATTGTTTTAAGGGGTATTTTTCTCTTTTTGTAGGGGGGGGGGGTCTGACTCTTTAGCGGGTCTTTGTGGCATTTGTGTGCACCCTTGCTGTTGGTGGGGGATTGGCAACTCTGTGATAGGGGGTGGTTAGAACTATGGTCTCTATCAGGGCCGTCCCAAGAGGGGGGCGAGCGGGGCAATCGTCCCGGGCGCCATGAAATGAGGGGGCGCCGCAAGGTGCCCCTCGTTTCAACGGAACACGACGACATTCACACGAAATGAGGGGCGCAGCAAGGCGTCCCTCATCGTAGAAAATGCCCCGATTTCTTAAATTTAGGGGCGCCTTGAGGCGCCCCCTCATTTCATGTATCATATATACACAGTCAAAAACACAAAATACAGAATCATTGCTATGATTCTCTATTTTTTTTCCTAGGGCACGAAAATATTCCTCTCTTTGTTTCCAAAACATTAGTTTCCTTTGTATCATTGAAGCAGATACAATTTCTGAGAATATAACTGTTTAGAATCAAACAAAAGGCACTTCTCCTTTGTCTAGTTCTCACCAAATTTGCTTGAATTCTGCCCCTGCGTGCAGTGACGTAACCAGAAAAAGTTTTAAGGGGGCACATTGAAAAAACAAAAAACAGATTTTTTTTTTTTTTTTTTGATCTGATAGGAAAAAAGGTCAAAAGGTGTCCAGTCAAAAGTTTGAAACTTTCTAGTTTTGAAAACACAATTTTAGTCTTTAAAACGCGACTATAGGTCATGTTTACTGACGTTAGAGAGGGAGCTCAGAAACCGTTTCCGATCGATTATTTATTTAAATAGATTGAAATCAATTCCTTCTCCCCCTGCAAGTTTTCGAAATTGAAGTTTCAGAAACGCAACTTTAGACGAACTTTGAAGATTTATGGACGGGATAATCTGGAGCATTTCCTAGGAAAATTGTTTAAAATTTTGGTTCAAAAACTTTAAGCCATGTTTTGCTTTCAGGGGCAATTCCACTTAAATTTTTTATAAGTGTTGTTTAAGAACCCCACTTTTTTGGGATATTAAAGAAAGGCGGCATGGGACCCTTGCACGAATATTTTCTTAAACTTAAGTCTTAAAACTCAATTTGTAAAGCCATATTTTGTAATATTAGGGCCAGTGATTTTTCGAAGTTAGAGCTCCAAAACGCAATTCTGAGCGATTTTCGATGTTGTTGAGTATATGTGGGCTTCTCCCTAAAACTTACAAATATTTGATGCAAAAGAATAACATCTTTGTTTATAACACATAAGAAAGTTGGTATTAAGTTGGTACAAGTAAAACCACAAAAGAACTCTTGAAAAGATTTTCTATTTATGATCAGCAACTTATTTATTTGTGTTCTTAGTTTGATCAATATGAATAACCAATTCAGTTTTAATTGTTAGTTTTTTTTTTATCAAGTTCGATAACATTTTACTAGATAAATATTTGGATTTTTAACATTTCCATTTTTCGAAAAGTTTTTGAGTCATTAATGTTTCACAAATATTAGAAACATGTTCATTGTTTGTCTTTTAATTTGTATTATGCATAGCCTTCTGATTGTTCTGTTCATTAATATGTAAGAAATTCAAGTATGTATTATGCACTGATGTTATAGCTAACTTGATGTTTCTGTGTGTATGGGGGGGGGGGCGCCAGGAAACTTTCGCCCTGGGCGCCGTCAGAGTTTCGGAAATGCCTATGTTCGTTTCTCTCTTGTTTGAAATTATAAAATTATTATGAGAGGGTAATTTAGAATTTGTTTCTGCGAGAGGGGGCGGTGGGAGGGGTCGTGTCCCACTCCTTAAGTACGCCTTTGACCCCTCCGAACTCTTAACGTGCCCTGCCCCCTAAAATATGCCAGCCCCCTCCAATTTTTAAAGTGCCCCCTCCCCGGAGCAAAAAGTCTGAAAGAAACCCTGGGTTGGATACTTTTTTAGAAAGACCTTGCCTACAGTAAATATTTGTAATATTCATTATGTTTGCAATTTCACTTTACTTTGAAAAGTGTAAATAAAAGTATTTTTGTTTATGATGTATTTAAACTCATCGCACAGCAATTGTTCAGTTTTTGTTACAAGAGTTTTACGCAAGTAATTTTTAGGTCCAAGTGAAATATTATAAGGTTTGTATTTTCTATGCGTTTTCAAATAGTAATGTTGCCTTGATTCAAACGGAGAAAAACTGCGAGTGTTCTGCTCCTTTTGTTTTCCTTGAATAAATACTTAAAGACATATTTTGTGGCTCTGGAATGTGTTTTTCAATAACGAAAAATATAACTTCTTTAATTAATAGTAATATCTTTGTAATGTGATCCTGAAGTATTCAGTAAACAAATAATTGTAATATTCATTTTGTTTTGTATCTCCCTTTTCAAAAAGTAAATTGGGAATAAGTGATTCAAATCAAATGGAAAAAGTCCATTCATTTTCCTATTTCCATCTTTCATTTATGTTTAAAGCCCTTTTTGAGTATATTTACCTAATGCAAATTGTTTTGTTGGTTTCAGTTAATTTTAATTTTCATAATACTCGATGAATAAAGTATTCAAAAATCCAATGTGGTTTAAATTTATTTCAAGTACACGTTACTTAAAGATTTAGTTCAACTAAGAGTCATCGTTCTTTAAACAAGAGCCTTGAAATCATTACTAGACAGTTGGAAATGAATTTTTATACCCTGCTCTATTTCAGAACTATGTATAAATCATTTATCATATGTATTTATGAATCCCATTCGGGGACCCTTATAATTGTAATAAGTAAATTCGTTGCTGGCAAGTTTGTTTTTTTTTTTAATTATTATTATTGATCCAATTGAACTTAAGATAAGAATTATGCTTATTTAACTGTAAACTTAGGAGTGGAAAAGGTCTTATGTTCAGGGCCGCAGAAAGCCAAGGCGGGCCCCTTGTCAGTTATATCGCCGGGCCCTTCCCACTTCCCCCCCCAAAAAAGAATAAAAAGGGGTAAAAGAAAAAAGGGGGAAAGAAAAGAAAAGGAGGAAAAGTGTAAATTTCACATAATCTTTACGTTTTTCTTATTCGGAATTTTCGCCCTTTATTCTTTTTTCCTCTCTTTTTTTTACATCTCTTCTTTCTTTCCTTTTTTTTTTACTTCTCTTCTTTCTTTCCCTTTTTTTTACTTCTCTTCTTTCTTTCTTTTTTGCGTCAGTGTCGCCCCCCCCCACCAACGCCTGTGGCATTAGTTTCCAATTAGACTGATAAGGTCTCCCCCCCCCCGGATGAAAAAATATAAAAAGTGCAAAAAAGAAAGTGCGAAAAAAACCCGATGGTGCACAGGTTTATGAGTTTAAAGAAAAGAAAAAAAAAATGGGAAGGGAAAAGTCGAACAGGTTTGTAAGCGCAGAAAAAAAAAGGAAGGGGAAGGGGGGCATTGCACAAAAATACTAAAAAAATAAATTAATTAAAGAAAAGCTTTTTTTTTTAAATAAAAAAAGGTGTTCAGACTTGAGGGCGGGGCCGGCAGGCCAGTCCAACTCTGGGGGGAACCCTTTCTTTTTCCTCTCCTCTCAACCTCAACGTTACCGAAAATTGTAAAATTACGCTTTTTGACATCAACGTTGAAAATATCTCTTGGAAGGGAACTCTAGAACCCCTTCTCCTGATTCTTTTCTCCTTATGGCTATGCATATCAACCAATTTCGAAAAATTTCCAGGGGAATTTACCCTTTCCTCGTGTCCTTCCTTTGTTGTCAGTATGATGTACCTTTTTCAGATTTATGACTATTAGTATCCTTTGAAGGCACACAAAAAAATGTGTCAGTGTTTGCTTAATTTTGCGTTTCACAATTTTCTTTTTTTTTTTTAACTTTAAAACTTGCTTCAGAAATTTAAAAGGAAAATAGGAACTAGCAGTAGTTTAATGTCTTTGCTCGGATCGGAAGAATCGAGATCCGGTACTGGTTAATTTAACTTTTCTTTTTACAGAGGAGGGCCAAAATATTCTTGCCGACTGGGCCAAAGTCAGCCAGTCCACCCCTGTGTATGTTTCATATATGGAGGCTAGTTTTGTTATCAGTTGAATTTTGAAGCAAGGCTGGATCAAATTAAAAATTTTGGTACACAAGGTTAAATGATGATGCTAATCACAAATATGTGACAAAAAGGGGATTTTTCATTGAAAATTTTAAGGTTCATGAACATTTTAATATGAAGACGTCCCTTAAACAACAGTTTAATAAATTAATTATGTAGAATATATTATTTCTGAAAAATCGATGTCTTTGATGTGTCTCCAGTTCCAGTGCAAATAGTCATCGAATACGAGAGAGTGTTGCGTTTATTTTGCCTTTATGATTATACCTTAATATTAGGGAAGGAGAGTAGAAATCGTGTGATTTGATAAGGCCTTTTGACTGAGACGTAACCAGAAAAATATGAGAATAAAACCCCAAATTCCTCGACTCCTCCAACCTTTCTCATTGACTACATGTATTTTTCCTGCTTAAAACACCTAATTTAATTTTTAAACGATGGCGTTTGAAAGTTTTTGCTTTAAAATATTTTGAAAGCATAATGAACAATTGATTTGGCATGAAATAGAGTCCCTATTGCAGCCACTGTCTAATGGCGGATGAGAAAGGTAAAACAAACAAATACCGTAACTTATAACTTGTTTTGAAGCTTAATGAATGACAGTAATTGTTCATCGCGTTTGTAGGAAGCTTTATTTTCTATTCCTCTGAAATTATATTACATCACAAAATGTCTGAAACCTGTAATTTATCCCAAAGAAAATACGTGAAACGGAATGTTTTACCTTTTCAGTAGTATTGTTAATCCCCGCAAGGTGGCGTATTCGAACTGTGGAATTCTATTCTATTCTATTCTATTCAAGAGTCACAACTGACTTCAACTGCATTTATGTCGAGGACTGCATACAAAGTGCCTTGCCTCCATTGTTTTTTATATACCGATAGATGGCAGCACCATCACCGGATCGAGCAGTTAATGAGAATTTAGAACTAGTCCAAGAGCTAATAGCTACCTGGTACTAGCACCCCCAGAGGTATCGTTTCACTTGGAGGACATTGAGACCACGAGCATATTTAACGTCGCCCAGTCCCCTTTAATGACGACGGTGGGTCTTCGACCAGCAAGGATCGAACCCGAGGCCCTCCGGCCCCGAGTCCAATGCCTTACCGATCAGGCTACCACGGCCCCAACTGTGGAATTGCAAATGGTATTTTCCTGATTTTCTTTTCAGTCTCTTTGCTCCTTTTCAGAAAATGAAGTACAGTGGTAGGATCTCCACAAAGTCGTTGTACTCCATGGATATCTCCTTTTAACTAAAGCGTTTTAAGTACCAAATTTGGCAACTGTAATTTTGCCATTTGCGTCAAAACAAGAAAAATATTTTGATCACTCAACAAAATTTTTATATATAAATATTTATTAGAAGTATGAGAAATGATTTTCATAAATTATAGAACTGTTAACCGATAATTTCATCAAATTAACTTAAATGCGGCTCGCATTACGCTTCGAATGTTTGCTAATTAAAATATGTCTGTCGATGGGAATATTAATGTTTACTGTATAGAAATTTATTGAATGATTAGTAATTTAATTTGAATTTTGCCTTGATTAGCGAAAACACAAGACCTAAATCATGAAGATGGTTAATGTTGAGCCCTATGTTGTAAGTAGTATTTTAGATTGGAATACATAACAAATGTCATAAAATCAAAGTCATTACCGCATATTTCCTATCCCTTTTATTTGACACTAGGGCCCCGTCCCGAACTTATCCGGGTTGAAAAAATTAGCTGTCTTAAATAAATATTCAGATTTTTTTGGTTTAAAATCTCATGTTATACAGCATTTTTTGTTTTGTTTTTATGGGGTTTGAAAGAAATTGATTTACTAATAAAGACAATGTTATGTAAAATATGTAATGTGTCTTATTATCTTATTTTGTGTAATATATTGAGTAATACAAGTGTAATGGTGCCTAAAGGGTGTCGTTTCATATCTGGACGGCTCTAATTTTTTTCAAAAAAGACATTTAAATCATTAGAAATAAGTTTTCTACACTCTAACCAGGAAGATATTTTATTGATATAGACTCCTACTTTAGAAATTCACTTATCAAGGTGGAGTCTAGACATGAGATTAGGCCTTAGGTAGAGGATTATCCACCAAAAGCATAAAGATTTTGTTAGAAATGATTTGTAGTTTTTGTGTATATATTCCTTTTATCATTTTTCTTTCAGCAAATGTTTTGCTTTATTATTTAAATTGACATTTGTTAGCTTATTGGAATGTATAATGAAGAATATAGAACATGATTTATAAAAGCCAAAAAAGACCGGCTTTTTTAATATAAGCCGGCCGGCCTAGCCTTTTTTTAAAAAGGCCGGCTCTTTTGCAGCCCTGGATTAATTGCAGTTAACGAGGGTTCACTGTACCGTAAAAGTACCAAAAAAAAACCTTTTTTTCTATGTGTATAAGGTCAAGGATCAGGAAATCCAATAAAGTGCATAAAACATTCCTAATAGCACTTTTAAGGTTTTTGGAACTGTTCATAGCGAAAAAACAAAATGGAAATGAGTTTCCCCCTGGCCAAGATCTTCTGAAGAAAAAATTAGTCTAAATTTTTTTAAGTTATGTATTTGGGGAGAGAGAGACTTGCCAGCAGGCATATATTTTTCATCTCTTAACCTTACTTTTTATCTTTCAATATTTCTTTATAATTAATTTTGACCTTTTATTTATTTGCTATATAGCAATGTAAAAGCCTTCTTACTTGTTTTATTTAATGAGAAAGCTAGTGTAAAGAAACTAGAATGTTATAAACAGTGGCGTACTTCGCATAAGTTACACCCGGGGCAGTAATTTGGGGTGTCACCCCCCCCCCCCCTATAAATGCAAAAGAAAAAAATTTGAATTTTATAAAAACATAAAATTTATGCAATTTTTAGAGACAACTACATTTGTGTATTCCACTTTGGGTGTCACTCCCTAAATGGGTTAAAACCGGAGCAAACCCCTCTCCTCCATAACGTGATACTGGTTATGAAGTAATATTTTTTTCTTTTGAGAATTTGATGAATTACTTGTGAACTAATAATTATTAATATTTAAAGGATGTGGAAAGCAGCAGAGCTTATATTGATGGCCTTTTCTCACCTGATTCACAGACATGTTTGGATGCAGTTATGTAAGTAATATAATTTAAACTAAACTCTTCTAATTTTTTATTTTCACAAATAATTGTAAATGCTAAAGTGACGACCAGCAACAGACTCTGGGCCTAGCTAGCCTGATTCTAGTTGGTTTATCAATCTCCAATGAAGATCAAGAACTCTTTTAAAACTTTATCTTATTGAAAGTAACTGCTGCTTCTGATAAATAATTCCTAATGCCTTGCACCCGGTTTAAGTAATAATTTTTTCTGATTTCACAATTAAGTAAGGATTTAAAAAGCTTAAAATAATGACAAAATGACCCCTAGTTCAGTGCAGAAACTAAGTCCATGCTTGTCCTCCATTGTAATGTGCTTGATGAATAACTCAATCACATCCCCTCTTTTTCTCCTTTGTTCAAGACTACACACTACCAGGGTTGGCAAAAACCCAGGGGGTTTTTTAAAAACCCAGGCTTTTTTGGGTTTTTTAAATAAAACATAATAAAAACTAGAGACGTACCGAGTACTCGGTAACTACTCGGTACTCGGCCTACTCGGCCAATTTGCCGAGTACTCGGTACTCGGCCAAATTCTGATCAGATACTCGGCCAATACCGAGTAATTGCAAAAATTGAATATTGTCCAAGACAGATACTAAAACGTCTAAAAAAAGAGCAAGCATTATATTCTGCAATCATTTATAATTAAAATTTATAAGTCAAATTGAAATTTTGAGAATAATGCAGTTTGTAATGCTTCAATAGAATAAATCTTTATTTTAATGTCCCCAAAGTAAATAAAACTTATTATTAGAAATTATGCAAAAAAGGTAAGTATAGAAAGTATGGAATTTTTATATTAAAAATGGATTTTTTCTACAAACAAAATTAGTTATAAAACATACAAAAATACCTTTGCTTAAAAAATAAAAGGAAACAAAACAATGTTAAAAGCACAGTGCAGGAACACTGCAGACACATGTTTTGGCAATACAAGGAATTCCTTTTTCAATGCACAAAATGGGAGCTTGTGGATTTAAAGGCATCCGACAAAAGTCGGATTTTTTTTGTCAAATGTCTTTATATTCTTTAACTCACATGTTATGCACTGAAAAAGACGTTCCTTGTAACGGGAGGGGAGGGGGGCAGAAACACGTGTCTGCAGTGTTCCTGCATATTTGTTTTATCTGCTTTTAAAAATTATGTTTGGCAGACTAGAACTATGATTGGTATACAGTGAAACCCCTCCTAACAGACACCCCTCACAGGCGGACACCCCTCTTATGCGGACAATTTTTAATTCTCCAGTTCCAATGCAAATAACATTATCAAACCCCTGTCCTGCGGACACCTCTCTATTGCGGACAAAAAATTGTCCTATTAATATCCGCATTAGAGGGATTTTACTGTTATTTGTTTTAATTCCAACTTGTTTCATCATACCTTTTATTTATTTATTTTTAATTTTAAAAATAATTTTTTTGAAAAATTTTTGACACAAACAAAATTGTTTATGTAATGCGCAATTAAATTTCAGCAGGAATTTAGTTTAAAAACTATTATATGGACAAGGAGGTCTATACTACTATTCCAATAAGTTCAAAATTCATCACATGTGTGTCGATGGTTCTTCTTAAAACATAATTGGTACTTGGTAACTCGGCCGAGTAGTGAAAGGCCGAGTACTCGGTAACTCGGTACTCGGCCGAGTAGTGAAAGGTCGAGTACTCGGTACTCGGCTACTCGGCCAAAGTGCTACTCGGTACGTCTCTAATAAAAACCGAACTTAAATTGGGTTTTTTTAAAAGAAATGTGGATTTTTTTGTCTTTTCTTTAGGGAAAATTGGGTACTTGTAGCATATTGTAGTGTAAGTGTTTGGACAAAGCACAAAAATTGTCTTGGGGTAAAAAAAGCTGGAAAATTCAGTGTTTTCTGAAGAAAAGTATAAAAGACGACGAAACCCAAGAATGGTGAAGTTTCAGATTTTTTAGTTTCCATGATTATCAACAGTTAAGGCAAAGTTACTTCTCGAGTGATAAAATTTGTTGTTCGTTTTTAATTACTACATTTGTTTTTGTTTTTTTTTGAATTTTACTTTATTGTATTTCATTTTGTTATGCAAAACTACTGTAGTACCTCAAGTAGTTTAAATTTGTTTTTACTGAATTCCAGCTTAATCAAGACATTTCTTGAATTTTATTACTCCCTATTTTTCTATTTCTGTGTACAGAGTAAGAAATATCAAGACTTTTTCATAAGATAATGAAAATACTGTACATCCTATTCTGTTTTCTGTCCGACCGTTTGTAACACATATTAATTTCTAAAAAATATACTTTGTTTATTTGAGATTTTCGACACGTTGGTTTGCAGAAAATAATTCAAATGAAAGCCTTTTAGCTAGAGTAGTTTCCTCTGTACAGTCTACAAATATTGAGAAAATCAGATGTGACAGGACTTAGTCAAGATAATTTGAGTTATTTATTAACCAGTTAAAGAAAAAAGTTAAATATATTTATTTAAAATCTTTGAAGTATTTTTTTAATGCAATGAAGAGTTAAGAAATACTATTTAAGTTCAAAATTCATTTTTTATGACCATTGTTTGTGGTGAAGAACAAATAAAAAAGTTTAAATTGTGAAAATATTTAAGTTTATTTTTTTTAAACTTCTCATAAAATTTTTTTAAAAAAACCCAAAAGTGGGCTTAATACTGGGTTTTTTGAATGGATTTTTCCAGAAAAACCCATTGGGTCCAATCTGGCAAACCCTGCACACTACACATATCCTGGCATTCTAAGCCTGAAATCATGAGCTAAGTTAAAAAACCGATTTACTAGCCCGTAGCCATCCTTTAAACTTTTTCCTGCAAATCTTATCTTTCTTAAGATAAAGAGATCAGAACTGAAAAGCAGAAGATAGGTAGAAGATTTTTTTTTTTTTTTTTTTTTTTAAACCTTCAAGTACCTAATAGTTTTCAAAAAAGTAACTTGTGGTGAGAGAATCTGTTTTATCTAACTGAAGAGTATATTATTTTGTGTGTAAATTTGCTAAAAGTGAACTGGTTTTTCATCTTTAACCTTTTAACTGTCAAGTTATTTTGAGGATTTGGGTACATGAATTGTCATTTTTTTTAACTGTAAAAATCAATGCAAAATAAAACATATTTAAGATTTCGTAGCGACAGCAAATTCACTTGCAGGAGCCGCCAATCAGTGTGGCAGTAATAAAGTTTGCTTCTGGTGGAGTATTTTTTCTAAAAATAAAAAATATATATCTTTAAAAATAAATAAATATATAAATACATATTAGTAGTTCCGTATGTCAGTTTTGTGTGGTATAACTGAAAACATTTTTCAGAGCACAAACTGACTCCACAATTAGTATATCAGAATTGAATTTCCTTCCTTTATGTAATGTTATGATAAAGTCATTATTTTTGTTTTTATTCAGAATAGTTCATACATTCTCTACTATTATTTTGCAATCCTTCAAATTATGTTCTGCTTTGAAGTACAACTTGTGTTTTTTCTCTTCTGTTTAGTCATCTAAAGAACTCGGTGATTGGAAGTAATAAACAGAAAGGAATTGTTATTCAAATGGGTGTCTTACCAAGGTAAATAGCAGTTTATATTCTAGAGTTTTATTTATCGCTTTCAAACCAGAGTAAAGTAAATTTTTTAGTACCGTTTTGATTGATTTTGTAGTGAACTTGGAAAATGGTGGTTCAAATCCTCCTACTACTCTCACTCAAAAAAAATTATAATATTCGTCTGATAATATTATCAGACAAGCGGTATATAAATAAATGATTGATGTGACAAAATCGATATTAAAACATATTTGATGGAAATTGAAAATATTGTTGCCTCAGAGCAACAATAAGACATCTAATCCCAAAAATAACACTAAGATATCCTACTGTTGCTCTGAGATGATGATATATGTAGAACAACATTCTAATGTCAAGTTATTTAAGTTTTTGTATGTTTATATATTGTGCTATAGTTCATTGTATGCAATTTTTTTTTAAAATTGTTGACTTTCTTTTGATATTCATTTAATATTAGTGTTGATTCTCCCCCCCCCCCCCCCCCCATAATGATGTAAGTTATTATATAAACTTTAATCAAAAGTATTATCTTGCTTATTTGTGTAAATGTAATGCTTGAAGTAAAAAATAGAATACTTTCTAAAATTTCAGCATAGTTAAATTGGATAATGGTAAGGTATTGACATCTTATGCCCAAATTAGTGGGTTCAAATCCGGCATTAGTTGGTGGATTTTTTTTTTTTTTTTGATGCCATTTTACCTATTTTCTGGTGCTTATAATCTTATACTTTACAAAAACCAATAATAGGTGGCCATGCATTTTCAAAGTAAAAGAATCCAAAAAATATTATACAAATTTTCTGGTTTAATTAGACAATGTAGTTTTTGTGTTAAGAAATATTTTTACAGCTCTATTTTATGATGGGTTGTGCAGTAGATCTGTATTGTTTATGGCTCTAAATCCTTCAACCATCTTTTGAAGCCCACATAACTTCCCCCTCATATTTGACAAGCTCATATAGCAGTCTTCTTAAATCCTGAAATTCTATGCATTGAAGATTATCTTTTAATATATTAAATATTTGTGGTACCCGCACGACTTGGTCCGTAGTAGAAAATTAAAAGGTCTTTTGGTTCGCCTGTATATTTATAAATAATGTATGATGAATTTCTCGCCAATAGGCTTGCACATGTTACAGTTCCAAGTTCTGATAACATGGTAATTTACTCGTCCATCTTATGATAATTTTGCTCAGGAAAATGTTCTTAAAATTGGACTATAAAAAGAACAAAATCGAATTTTCAAAAAAACGCTTCAAGGTGCTCACTCCCATGCTACAAACTAATTTTGTGCCAAATTTCATGAAAATCGGCCGAACGGTCTAGACGCTATGCACGTCACAGAGATCCAGATATCCAGACAGACTTTCAGCTTTATTATTAGTAAAGAAGGTCTTAGCCTTGATATCTACAGTTTAAAATATGCGTACCAATTCCCCAAAAACTTTGCAATTGTCATTGGCACTTCTCAAGCAAAGCACTCACCATCCCCTTAAAAAAAGGCAAACAGACACAAATTATTGGGGGGTCAAGCCTCCACCCCCAAACCTCATGTAATGGGCATTAGTGTTCTCTCCACTAGAAACTGAAATTTAGTTACTGTAATCATGAATTTTAATGATTTAACTTGATCAGATATATGGTACATCTCTTGGTTTCATAATAGATTACTTTCACAATAGGTACTTATAAATTATTTGGATCGTCTTCTATGTTTTTTTTTTCCTTTTATAGTGAAAATCTTACTTTCCTCAAATTATTACATTTTTAAAATGTTGTTTGATGTTTTCTTTAGAATGATTTGGTTTTTTTTTTTTTTTTTTTTTTTTTTTTTACGGTAATCAAAGTGAACTAACATTTGTTGTGTGAATTTTTTATATAGGCTATTCCAGATACTATTAGATAAAAATTCCAGCAATGAATTAATGGTAGAAACTGCTGTAACATTAGGTAGTTTAGCCAGAGGCACAGACAAGCATGTTGAAGAATTGTTAAATGCTGGCCTTCTAAATGTGATTTTAAGAGGTATTTTTTAGCAAATGTATATTCTTCTTCTAATGGCAAAATCATTAATGTTGGTAAAATTAACAGATTTAGTTATTTGCAGCAAATTGATCATATTGCAATTTCATTGAGCACTGTTCAATGAATAATGCAGTAAAATTATGTTGCTTCAATTTTGTTTTTGATTATTCAGTTCTAAAATTTTTAGGGGATATTTTTGCTGTAATTCAGTTTTTCTGTATTTATGAGATATATTGGGACTTTGGAAATGTGAAAGCAATTCAAAATTTAAAACAATATTCTAATCATATAAAAATTTTCATCACATCTTTTTTTTTTAGGTTATAATGAAGCCGTCAGACTATGCTCCCCCCCCCCCTTCAAGGGGGGATCATAGCGCAGACACATGCGTCAGACCTGCTTCACATGCTTTTTAACCATTTAAATATTTTGCCCTGAAAAGTGGGATAGCTGAAATTGGCCGGTAGTTTTGTCATGAAACATACAAGCTTTTAGTTTCCACTTTGCCTATATTTTCAATTTTTGTAAAGAGACTATTTACTGTGTTGCCCTAGTTGCTATGGAATTTGCATATGTCCAATTAAACAAAGCCCTCTCAGTGAGAGGGTTAAAATTAAAAATTTAATGTGCATGTTTCTTGCATTGCAATGTGACTCAGCTCAATTCAGAGGTTAACACATATCTGTAAAAACTGGCATCCCTCAAAACTAATAGATGCATCCATAGCTGCCTGTAAACCAGATGTTTGCTTTTGCATTTCATCAATGGTCACTCAGTAGCCTCAATAATTTTGAACCGATGACATAGTGCAGCAATTCTTTTTATTCCCCCATTTTCTTTTTTTTGTTCAAAGTATGGTGTTTAATTAGATGCAAAAAAGATTGACATTTCTTGGGGGAAAATGAGCTAGTTAAGAAGTTTATTACATGTTTTTTTTCCTGTTGTAGACTGCATTAACAAGACATCTTATTCACTTCTGAATGATATGTGTTAGATGTTGTTACTAATATGTGTCAGTAAGAGTGCTTCAGAATAGAAAGGTATTTTGTTGACAGGTAATGGTAATAATAAGTTTTAAATTATTGGCAGTTAACTACCTATTGTCAGGGCAAAATTACAACACAAGCTTAGTATTTACATGAAATACACTGCCAGTTCAGTCCATTCCAGCCAAGGACTGCAGTTTCGTGCTTATTAGCACTCATCAGCCCAGCATAGGAGTGACTGAGCTGGAGGTGGAAAACCGCTTATGGAAGCGAAGAGTGCCAAACAAACTGGTAGCTAATACAGAATTAGCACTGACTAGACGAGTGACCAAAGCAATGGTTCAGTTCAACTCGAAGATTGAAGGCAAGGCAGGTATATTCAGCAAGTTATTGCCATATAGCCAAGACTAAGGCAGAAATACTTGAAATACACTGCCAGTTCAGTCAATTCCAGCCAAGGAATCTGGCTATAGGGCTGTAACTTGCTGAATATACCTGCCTTGCCTTCAATCTTTGAGTTGAACCAAACCATTGCTTCGGTCACTCGTCTGGTCAGTGCTAATTCTGTATTAGCTACCAGTTTGTTTGGCACTCTTGGCTTCCTTAAGAGGTTTTCCACCTCCAGCTCAGTCACTCCTATGCCGGGCTGATGAGGGCTAATAAGCACGAAACTGCACTCCTCAGCTGGAATTGACTGAACTGCGGTGTATTTCATGTATTTCTGCCTTAGCCCTGGCTATAGGGCAGTAACTTGCTGAATATAATCTTAGTATTTGTTTGAAATCAGACTCCCATTTTTTTCATGAAGTAGTGTATCTGAAATTTAAAATTTTCCCCTCTTTGGCATATCTATCAGGGCTGCAGAGTTGAAGCAAAAATGACTACAGGAATTTCATAGCCTTTGACTCCGACTCGGACACCTTTACCCCAAAATGAGTCCGATGCCACAAGCACTGGCAAAGGGTAAACTTTGAGGGGAAATTATCTATTCCGACTTTTAAGCCCACGACCCCACAACCCTGATGTTCACTTCAAATAAGCAAATCAAATTAAGTGTAGCAAAACTGAACGTAAAAAAAAGAATAAAAATGGAGGACACTTGGCATATTAAAAAAATAGGAGGTAATTTTATTGAAATCTATACAGAATTGAGCATTTTATCACTGATATGCTGTTTAGCAACAATGAAAATTTGCATTTTTTATAAATTAGGGCAGTAAAAACTACTGATATAATTTGATTTTATATCCTTATTTTTCATTATTTTTCATTGTAAGTGAGTGTTTATCTTAACGTCTAAATATTGTTTTAAACAGGTTTAGCAAGTACTCATCAGAAACTGATGGAAGCATGCTTGAGGTGCATGCGGACTGTTTTATCTCGCAAAGAGTCGCCAGTTGAAGTATTATATAATGACCCAACACTTGTGCCTCATCTTGTTAGGCTTGCCAAACAACCGTCTGCAACAGTGCAAGAATGTGTTATGACAATGCTGTATTCCGGCTGTCAGGTTAGAGAACATTTCATAACATAAAATGTTCTTTAACAATTTCCTCCACAGGTCATTAAAATTTTCGAAATATGGAGAAAAAATACTATGAGTGGGTAGAATTGATCAGCTGGACATAGATTTTACAAATTTAAATTTATTTTTTTCCACAGTAGTTGGTCTTTCCATTTGTTAACATAGTCCACCTAGGGCAGGACAAAATTGTATTTATCCATTCAAAAAAGGAATCTTTATCTTTTGCAATAATAAAATTGAACACCTCAGGGAAAATGAAGAAAAATGGTCACCTGTTTCAGAGCAAATTAAAAAATTTTAATTAAAATTCCCGTTTTTGGGTTCTAAAATTAGGAAGATTCGACCAAGAAATGAGACATCAGAAAAAGCCATTTTTGTAATGCTGCCATCTGTGATTGTGAAAGTGAACAAAATACTACCTCCGCAGCAGTTTTTGTAATTTTAAAGAGAATAAAATTTTTTAGAATTTTTTAAATTGGTGTCCTTTTTTGCGAACACTGCCAAAAAGCGTTTTAAAAGAATAATGTATGAGGAATTCAAGCATTTATAGATAAAAATGAGCTCAGAAAGAACAAAAGGTTTAAATGCTTAATTTGTCATTTTGATTTCAGTTTTTCAAATACAGTGAAACCTCTCTGAGCGACCACCCCTCCGTTCCGAAAATTTTCCGCTGTTCAGAGGGGGTGGCCGCTATAAAGGGTTTTCATTACAGTTGCAATATAATTACTTTGATACGTAATCTCGGCAAGTATAACGCATAAAAGGAAGATTGAGACATTTCTAAAGGGGAAGTAGAATTTTATTTACTTATTGTATACATTTTTCGAAGAAAGGATACAATTTGTGACTAAGTTTTTACTCTTCTCTAACAATTATTTTCAAATTCGTTTCTGAGTTTAAAACATAAATCTCTAGCCAATTTATTTGTTATTGAGTTCAAATTTCCAATGGCGATCTATTTCCCCCAAAATCATTTCAGTTGAAAGCATAGCTTGCTGACAATTACAAAACGTATTAGTAAATTGGCTTAATTAGTGCCTAAAAGGCACAAAAATTTGTTGTAAAAACTTTAATAATGCTCACAGCGAACTGATTAGTAAAAATAAATCAATCTCAAATTAATATTAGATTTGATTGAAAAATGCAATTTTCATTACTTAGAGGGCGTTTATCTCAGTTTGCTCTGTAATTATCAAAGCACTCCCCTACTGTGCTAGAAAATATTTGAAATCTTACTCTATTAATTCTCTCACGGATTTTCTATGCTCATATGAATACGTTGATCAAGATTCATGAAAATGATCTTTGGCAGTGTAGTTTACAACCCAGATCACACACACATACACTGACCAACTAATAAAATAAGCGTGAGTGACATTTTTACTCCAAAATTTTTCCTTGAACTGAAAACCTGTCGGTTAGAAGCGGGATATGAATAGATTTTCCTGAAAAATGGGGAGGACGCATCCACCCAGCAGCCCTTCAGAAGGGTTGGGTGGCCGTTGCTAGGGGTGTTTTTAACATTAAGTCTATGGGATGAAAAATCCGTGCCACAAAAAATTGGCTATTAAGAGGGATGGCCGTTTAAAACAGGTGACCGTTCGAAAGGGTTTCACTGTATTAATAAGAACCTTTTCTTTTATTTTTAGACTGCTGAACATCAAGATATTCTATGTGAAAATGGAGTACTTGAACTTTTAGCTCCAATGTTATGTTGTTCTATCTATCGAGTAAGACTTTTTAATTTTAATCTTTGTACTTGCATACTATTATGAGTCGTATTTTATTCTTTGTTTTAATACAGGTTCAAATTCCAAGTTTGAGATGTTTAGCTCAAATGTGTTATCAAAACGAAAAAGTTTCTGAATTAGCTGCAACATGTAAGTATTTTTAGTCATTGCCTGCAAGTTTTAATTGAGCTGAAGCTAAATCCCTCTTGTTTGAAAGTAACATTTATTTGAATTTTTTGAGGGTATTAGTCATTTTTTTCCTACATACAATGTGCAATCGAATGAACATGTTTAATGAAGTTTCAGCTATTAAAATGAGGTTTAGTTCATCTGCATTAGTTTTTCAAATGATTAATTTTTTATGAGTGCTGAAAATGTTATATGCAAAAATATACATTTGTTAAACCACTTTTTATTCTACATCTGTGAACACAACTTTTTAAAAATAATTACTATTACATAATCTTTATTATTCTACTCATATTCTACTATACACTTATTTTTTTTTTAAATCAATTTTAAGACATTCTAGATTTACTGAATTATATGCCACATGTTAAGAAATCAAATACATCTTGTTTTGTCTTGTGTTGCGTGTAAATCTATAAAGTATTTCACTCAATATACCTCTTTCTTGTGCAGTAAACACCGCTTAATGTGATCGCTTTGTTACAAGTATAGTTTGATAACAATAACTGATTGATAACACATAACAGTAACCAAACAGAATCCAGGACACAGATAATTATGGTTTTTTTTTTTTTTCAATTTAGAAGCATTAATTTTTACAACTCCGAATTAAAATTTCAATAACGCGACTGAACGCAGTTTTAACTTATGAATTACTAAATTTGCAGCAAGGAATAGCTCTTTTTTCCAACAATTAAATCATCCGTCCAATGCCACAGAGTCTTTTTTTTTTGCTCATTTTAAAAGCAAGATCTTCTGCTTTTTGTTGCAGTAACGGATCGTTTACTCACACATCCTTTTCCCTGAGATTCTTGAACCATTGTTTCAAGGCAGATTCAACCCCATCATCTTTTCTAGCGTGGTTTTGCTTGTTGTTTAAATTTTCATTTAACTTTCTTTTTGTTTTCATCTTCATGATTTTTTGTTACGTGCAAAGTAATGGCTGAGAATGTTTAGTTGTTCTGTGGCATTTCCATAACTCTTGATGATTAAATAGTCTAAGCGTTTTAAAGATGGTTAAATCATTGTGCTTTTTCTCCATCTCTAAAATGTTTGACCGTTGAGAAGGAAGTTTTCAACCCTTAACAGGGGAGGTGTGGTCTCAATGATCGCTCAAAAGTTCATCCGATCCCCCCTATTTCATTTTCAGTCAATTGAATGGTTTTTCCCAATAGCTTTTTGTTTTGTGACCTTGAACACCCTCCTTGCTTATCAGTATCTAAAGGCGAATGCATCTGACTTAAATTTCATTGCATTCTTTAGAAGCGGTCTGTGAGACCACACCTCCCCTTCTGTATTACTATTTTTGGCAGTAGTAGACATCAGACTTTTAACGCTAGAGCCGCGGATATAGGTATATTTATCTTACTCGCATTATGCGGAAGAGATGCAAAACATTCTAGAGGAGGTTGAGAGTTGTTTGAAATGTTCAAAAAAGTTACGCAATGATGTTCTAGGGACAATGAAAGCTGAATAATTCCTCAAAATACGACGTGAAATACTAATAGTTAAAGGGCTATCAAAATTTTTGCATAACTTAATATAATTAATTTTCTGGTACTAAAATGTTCTGTATATATTAAGCAACTAAAATGAAATCATTAATAAATAATAGATTCATTTTTATACAAGTAGTTATTTACTGCAGCATATGATTTTTTAGAAAAATCTTAAGACTCTAGCAAAATTTCCTGGTAAATGGTAGAAATTGATTCAAAGTTCAAAAATATTTTTTCCCCGTGCTAATAAAAGTTCAAAGAACTTCTGAGAGAAATTTCAAGAATGTATCGTAATTACACGATTTTAAAGAATTTTTTAAATAGAGCAGTCTCTGAGACCTTACGTCCCCTGTTACGTCCTACTTTTTCACCTCCCCTGTTACGGGTTAATGTAACAAAACAAAGAGAAAAATTCTTCTGCTTTTCTGAAGAAAAGGGAATTTGTTTTCCCAGAAGCTACTTCTCAGGATTTGTCTTTGTATTTCTGTTGATTGAGGAGGAAAAAATTTTAAGTTCATGAAGAAGTGACGACAATAATCAAAAGTACTAATTACAATGTCTGATTTTTTTAAACACATGTTAATAAACAAGGGTTTTGGGATTTCATTATTCTGATAATATTAAACGAATGAGAACATTAACCGTGATCACATTAAGGGGCGCCTACTGTATAATATGTCTGACAAGTTAGAAATGCATGCATTTGTAGTTAATATTCTGTGCTCAGTTTTCTCTCTATCAAAATTAAATTTATAAGCAAATGAAGGTGTATTTTATGTAATTAATGTATTTTTTTTAGGAAATAATGGACTATTATTAATGAAGTTATAGCTTGTTGTACTGTATTCCATATTTTATTAATTATGCGTTCATTTGTTCATTAGCTAGTTTTGGGGGAAGATCTGTTCCTGATATCCTTATTTCTCTTATGAGTCGGGACCGAACAACAGAAATGCAGTTAGTATCAGCAAAATGGTAAGTTCAAAAATATTTTCTTTTACCCTAGCGTCAATGACTGGGAGAGGGGGGAAAAAAGCAAAGGGAGAAAACAGCATTGTTTTCACCATTAATATTCTTCTGAAGGGTTAGAGAACTTCAAAAACATGAAAATTTGTAGCAAGTTGGGACCGCAATTTTAATTTTTAAAATCAACCAAAAATAATAGAGAAAGAACGCACTTGTAAAGTAGCAAAATGCAGTGATTTACCACAACTAAACTTATCAAAGATTTGGATTACCAAGTTGCAGAACAATTTCAAGTGAGTTTCGAGCGCCCTGGAACAAAAAAAGTTGGACACAGGATTACACCATTCCCTATGTGCTTTTCGCTCATCTCTCCTTTTTACGGAGGTGGAAATATGGTCATAAGGTCCAACAAAATGGCATGAGAAGTGGGAAAAAAGTGTTGGGTAGGTTTTTTGGGCTTCTTAGGAGTTACATTTTCTGACACCCCCCCGTGTTCTAGAATGAATGTGACAGAAGATAAGCTTTTATGAAAAGAAATAATGAAATGTGTGAGAAATTTTCAGAAACATTCCTCGAGTTGCTTCAAGACAATAAACTGCAGTTTTTCGGGAAAAACTATATTCGACTTCGAAAAATATTCGACATAAGAATCTAAAATAACATTAGATAAGTACGCAAAATCAAGAGGAAAAATAATTTTTCGTCATATCAAGCATTTTGAGATATTGAGAGTTTACTGTATGAATGTGTTAATGTTTAATATGTTTATTTTATTATTTATTTTAAAGCATGACGTATATGTTTCGAGCTGGTGCACTTTCTGCTGACGATTCAAGAATAATATATAAGGTATTTATTTTCAATTTTAATTTTTAAAAACTTTTAAAATCTTTCTGGTTAAAATTTATTATTATTTTTTTTTTCCATTCCTATACTTAGTAGTTTATACTTGCATAACATTGCAGTTCTAACACTAAAATAAAGTATAGCTAAGCTTACCCCCCCCCCCCCCTTTTTACCTATAAACTTTCGAAAAGCGAAAAAGAGCATTTCAGTGCCACCCCCCCCCCCCCCCCAGAAAAAAAAAGTAATTTCTGTCCAAAGTGTCTATATTTATATTTTAACTTAAACTACACTGATATCCTTTAATTTGCATTCACAATTGTTCTGATGTTTCTTTTAATTTTTCTTTTTGTTTTGAAGTAGTTTTATTCGATTTCTCCCACTGTCAAATAATTGTATTCCATGTTTTTAACAAAATTTTTGTGCTAATTGGTCTAATTTTCCCTTAAAAGTTCTTTTTTGCTCTGTACAAAATATATATTATTTATCAATAGTATGTCAACCTATCTGCAATACAGTGCCTAGTCAAGCCCTTTTTTCTGTCTAATTTCTTTAGGCATTTTTTTATATATATATATAAGTTGTACACATTAAAATCTGTGTAAGTTGACCACTTGTGGTGCACTGCTTTAGTAGTCAACTTATAGAGGTTGAATTATATGTTAAGATCTAATCCTGTGCCTGAAAATAGTGGTGAACTTAGACAGGTGGTCAACTTACAAAGATGATCAACTTTACGGGCATACTGTACTATCAAAGCATGTTTCTTTTTTAGGCACTTCCGACATTGGTACGTATGTGTCAGAAAGATGTTGCACCTGAAGAAAGAGTTGAAGGAGCCGAAACTTTAGCATACCTGACTGAAGTAGACACAGAATTACAGCGCATAGCAAGCATTAGTGATCATTTAATTCCAACATTATCTGAACTATTGAAGTTTCGAACCCCAGTTCAAAATGGAACTGATGTAAATGATGATATAGCTAATGGAGATGAAATAAAAATAGATGTAGTTCCAAAGGTCAGTACTCTTTTTTTTTTAGCGAGTTCCAATGGAAAATTTAGATAAAGTAAGATTTACTTCCCTTTTTCTCTTTCATTTTCAATCAAGGCTGTTCAAGAGGTAAAAATGGCTCAAGAAATGAAACAAGCTGCTTTCAAAGCATTTTCTTCTTTGGCTGCAAATGATGAAGAGATACGAAAGAAGGTAAGGATTTTTTATTATTGCTGTTATGAATGATCTGCTATATCAACTTTCACTGCTGTAACCATTTGACTTAACTACTTTTGGCAAGTTTTCATCTTTGCTGTAATTAAACATGTTCACTCATTCACTTCAAATTACACATTTTGCTCATTTCTGAAAAATTAACCATTTTACGTTTTTGAGCCTTTTTTTGAACTGCCATGAATGAGTAGCATATCTCTGCAAGACCTGCATTTCTATAACTTAATATTTTGCCATTAGTGAGAGCAAAAGTGTCATATTTGCATTTTTAAGTATTTTCCTAATGTTCTTTTCGAGAAGGCATATCTTGGGTTGTGCTTGATTCATTCGGCTTGAAATGTGTGTATCTTAGTGAAAGATGGTATTATTTATTTCAAAAACAGCATTGCACACAAAAAAGAGCATTTTTCATTCTTATTTTTTAATCAAGAATGCACTATCTGCATTTATGCTGGTAGCATTGTATGGCAAGCAATAATGACATATTTTAAGATATCTCAAATTTCGCAAGAATGTCATAAATTAATTGCAACTTTTTAAAATTTACACTTTTTACACTTCTTCTTCATGAAACAGAGAAGAAACACCAGATTTTCTTGGAAAAGACCATATGTGTAAGGTCTCAATCAGTGGCTTGAATATTAGTTTTAGTACATGATATCATTCTTTTAATTTTTAAAATCACTCTCCTGAAAAATCACGTTTTTTGAGATATGAAAGGAATGGGCGCTTCGGTAAAATCCTCTAGCTATGGTTTGAAGTTAGCTTCAATGTAGGACAATATCCATGAACATATGACATATACATAATCAATTAAACTTCTTAAAATGATGACAATGTAAAAGGAAGTAATGTTCAGTTTTTGAATACTGACATTCATTTGTTATCAAAATTATTCCGCAGTTTTTGGGAAATGTCTCATGTTTGATATTAAAAGGATGTGCTTTATTTATTTACAGTAGACCCTCGTTTTACGCGGGGGTTACGTTCCATGGAAATGCCCCGTAAATTCAGACCCAATACTAGTGTTTAATAGGGGTTTGGTTCCGTAGATAACAAAATACTTCATTCTAAAGATGACTAATCGTATAATAAGTTTAATGTGTATTTATATCGACTTTTATGCACAAAGAAAACATAAATTAATTTCGTGTTCTGTTTATAAAGAGGAGCTGGCTATGATAGTCTTTCGGCAGTCATTAAGAATTTTTCTCTTTAATTATTTGCAGAGCATTTACGCATCCATGATCACTTGCATCATTTCCATGATAGAATCTTCATTCACTAACAAATCAGAAATATCATTTCTATTGTCTGGGAATGGCTCAAAATTTTCAATGTGAACGTTTTCGTTTGTGCATCACGGACGTTGGTATCCTCGTTGGTTTTGGCCTCCTTTGTCACTCCTAAAAGCTCTTCTTCCATTAAGTTCTAAACCGTGTGAGTTTAATAACTTTACTTCTGGAGAGAGCTCTGGCACCAATTGCATAAAATGTCTCCAGTGGCCCAAGCTCGATTATTAGCATGCCAAATTGCAGTTGATTACGCGTAATCTGCGATATTTAGGACTTTGGATTTTGAAAGAAGGGAGAATTTTATCTGGATGCATTTCCGCATCCATGTAAAACAGAAACTCATCCACGTAAAATAAAATAAAGGTGTCAAATCTTAAACCGCGTGTAATTGAAACCGCGTAAAATAAACTTGCGTAAAACAAGGGTCTACTGTATTTGGAGAAAGATGGAGAGAATAATGTTTAATTTATATATGTGCTAAGTATTGGACTTAGTAATAAAAATGTTATATTGCATGGCTGTAATCACACAATGAAAGTTAAATTCTTAGATAACTCTTAAATATCAGCATAAATTAAATTTTCAGTGAACTAATCCTCTAATCATAGTTTCTCTTTTTATAAAATTGCGTTTCAGATTAAAATTTTCTTTCTTTAATTTTTGTGAGGTGTATTGATTCCAATCTTTCATGTTGTCCTTTTGTGTCATGTTATGATGATTTTTCAAGTTGTTTGAATGAAATGTATTCAACATTAGCTTTTCACTAAATGAGATTAAATGTTATGTATTGAAATTTTCATTCCAGATAATTGACACTGATACATTAATGGAAAATGTAGTTGGTGCTTTCTCAGATCCAAACCCTCGTGTTCGCTTAGCTGCTGTTAGATGTCTTCACAGTTTATCTCGATCAGTTCAACAGCTACGCACAACATTCCAAGACCATGCCGTTTTGGCGACCCCCTCATGAAACTATTGCACAATGCAAATGATGACATCTTAACAGTTGCATCGAGTACGTTGTGCAACCTTCTGTTAGAGTTTTCTCCAAGCAAGGAGGTAAGGGAGCATTTTTTATCTCCCTCTCTTTCTCTCTGTTCTTATTTTAATGCTGGTGAGTAGATGAGTTGTGTTCCCTGTTTCATTTTTTATTCTGAATATATTACAGTGAAACTATAAGCGACCTCCTGTATTTAGTGACCTCCTCCATTCACGACCGATTTCCCAAGGCACCAATAACTTTTTTCTCTTTGTACCCCATACTGATCACTAATGACCGTTTTTCTATGGAACCGATCCCCCCCCCCCCTTCCTTCCTTAATGCTCAATACAAAAAAAAAAACTTCTAGGAAACCCAGGCTCTTTTTGAAACTGGTTTTTTTCCTGTATCAGAGATTTTTCTAACTGTTTTTCCTCTGTATATATTAAACCTTAACGGATTTTTTTCCAAGGTATCAATTTTTCCACCTGTGTATTCAACATTAAAAGTTCTCTTGAGGAGACTAGACTGTCAACAACTGGTTTTACTCTTTTCAGATTTTTTTTTTACCTCTTTTTCTTATTAATCATGAATAGTAAACATTTTTGAACAAAAGGCTTGAAATAATTTATGCTATTCAGGCATAGTTATAAGTAAGAATTTGAATTTAGGTGTCATGATGATGCCTAAGATGCATTCCTAGGTATCAAAATGTACTGTCTGCCATTTTTACTAAATACACACGTATCAAAATTTTTTTAAAAGTAATGCTACACATTATCGATAGCGTATTGAAAAATCTGTAAAGTCTAAAGAAAATGATTTTTTACAAACAGAATATGGGACTATATATTTTCCAATTACTTTTGCAATTTCTTACATATCAGAATATAAATAAAAGAAAAATCAGTAAATATAAATTATTAGTAGTGTTGCCAGCATATTTAAAAAAAATCTGTAAAATATAAATAAAATTATTTTTAGAAAGACAATATGAATTGTAATTTTCTACTATGGGCAAAGCCGTGCGGGGTAGCACTAGTTGACTATGAAAGGTTGTTTGCACCTTATCTTAGTGGGATAAGATATATTTTGGGTGACATATTGTGTCAAAAAGACAAGGGCCTGAATCGTTGCTACACCAACGCCATTTTCCAATTTTACCAATCTTCTCCCATGATTTTTCCACTTGAGATGAATCCAGTGTTAATAATTTATGATTGATTTGAATTTATTTCCTTCCCTCTTTTAGTTTTTCGTCTGAGGTTATTGCCAATACCCATCATCTCCTAAGACAGAAGTTTCATTTTCTGTGGTTTGCACCTCTTTTAAAATATTTAGTGAAGTGTTCTCATTTTTACATGCCCCACCCATTTTTACATGCCCATTTTTTTTTGACCCACCTATTGAGTTGCGCATCAATCAAAGTTTGTACTTTGTGAAACTTCTCCTAAATTTTGATAAAATTGCTGATTTGCCAGCAATTCAATTGGTTGAAGGAATTGACCCCAGTTAAAAAGTTTAATACAGTGGCCATTGCTTATATGAATCCCGTTAGTTCTAAACAGTTTTGATTCCATAAAGCAGCGAATTCAATAAAGCTGGATTTTGTTCTGTTTTTGATGATTTGATTCATTAAAGGGGCTGATTCAATTAACCACTGATTCAATTCACCGACATCCACTATACTTTGATTTTTCAATCCTTATCACTTTTAATGTATCAATTTGTTAGAATCAAATCATAAATAAAATATTAATTTATTGAACATCAATTTTTAATGAATTAAACTTTTTCATTATTGGAAATCGCTTCTCATGCCAATATATTTTACGCTATAATATTTTGATTTATTTGCAGACTAAATCAAAAGATTGTAGACTATTTTTTTGGACTACATTTTATGATATGTACCTGTTGATCGCTAATAAGTGGACTGTATTCTTTAAAATGAAAAATAGCTGAGGCTGACACGATCTTAATTTTACTTGATTTATTGGGTTCAGTTTTACTTGGTTATACATTATGCCACCATACTCTTACAATTTCCCCCTGCTTGTCCCAGAGACCACAGTATAAAACTGCAATCCCAGAGGCGTTGCCACGGGAAAATATAAATGTAGAAAATTTACATATGCACAGTATTGTCCATACTCCCGGCGTTGAATTTGATAAATTTCAAAAATATTTGCTAATAAAAATATCAGTAAAAATACCAGAAAATTTACACAATTAAAATAAACACATATGAAACTCAATTATAATTAAAACATTCTAACATGAAAAATATTGTACGCATAATTAAACGCATACGCTTTACACCGGATTCCTTCAATATGACTTGGGATTGTTAAACAGCCTTCGTAAGTACGAGTCACGTTACCCATTGCACGTTTTTAAATGAGATTTAATTGATTTGACACTAAAATGATATTTAGGTGGAATAAAGTTCCATTTCATTCTTTCAAATCTAATAAATTTTGATGAAGTCTCATCTCGTTGACTCACTAAATTGTGCTAACGATCGATTTCTTTGTGAGCACCGATATAGGTTTTAGTCTTATCCCTAAATAAACCAGCACATTTTCCAAGATAAGGCATAAATCTTTTTAGTATAATGCAATAAATAAATCAGACGCTAAAGTCGACCTAATTTCAAAATGAACAGCATGGGATGACAGCATAAAGATACAATTATTGCAATAAATATTTTTTGTAATGTTTTTTTTAAAATTGCTATTTAAATTTAATAAGAATAGAGACCTGGAAAGTCAGTGCCAGTATTTAGAAAAGGAAAGGTTTGTTTCCAGCGTTTAGTTGGAAGGTCTCCCATTTTCTGTTTTAAAATTCTCGGTTTGTATTTTGAACAAATCACACATTCATGTATAATTTTCTGAGCGAGATCTCTTCTATGAATTATCCAAAATTTTTAATCTAGATGCATGCAACAGTGCTTTCACACCAAGATGGCAATTTCTTATGAGTAAATATAATAAAATGAGCCTTGATAACTTATGATTTTTAGGCAATGCTACTGGATGCTTTGCATCAAAGGGTAATTCAAAATTTGATAAGCACCTCCAACTCTTATGACATTTGAATTTTTATCAAGAAAAGGTTACAAAATTTTTAATTTATTTGAGATTTTAACCTGTTTTCCCGAACTTAGCTGCTGAAATTCCTCACTAAGACCTTCTCGTTGAACAAATGATGACAGTTTCAATTCACTGGCAGTGACTTCATCTGCAGTAAGAGGTCGAACCTTCTTTATTTCCTTCTTGCAGTTATAAATGAACCTAAGAATATAACTAAGTACATTAATCAACTTACGATAATTATTACTCAAATTCAGGAAATTTACCAAAAAAAAAAAGTTTTGTAACATCTAAGACAGTCTCAGGAGTGTCTTTCAATTTGCTGAAATATAAAGATTGATTAAGATCGTTTAGTTCAAAAGAATGTTCATTTGATTGAGGTGTTTTAAAAATCTCTGTTCCTTCCCACCACTGCTGATTTGTCACGAGAACACTTTCATCTTGTCCACTGGAAATAATATCCGGTATATCATCTTTGGAAGAGGTATGTTGCCACTGGTAATTTTGATCCTTAGATTGAATTACCTTCACATTATTGGAAACGAACTGATTCAACTTCTCTGAAGGGTTTTTAATCCAGGCGAGAACAATGGTCGAGTCCCTATACATTATCTATTGGCAACTGCAACACAGGCACAATCTTGGATGTAAGTCACGCTAATAGAAGAACTGCTGACAACTCCAGACGACAATCAGCTTTATGTTGCCTTAAACAATTTCTACACAATTTATGATTCTTTAAAAACTCTAAGCTCTGTGAAATATCTAAATTGTTAAAACTGATTACGTTTAAATAAAGAATGTTGTTCATTACACAGAATGCAAAGTTCAATGTTTTTATCAGAACTAATTAATAAATTCTTGGCTTTTAAAGTAGGATTTTGAAACCCTTTTACATTTTTTGTTAGAAATATTTATATTTAATTGATGAAGCACATTAGATCTATTGTCTTTAAATTGTAATAATTCATCTAATGACGGAATTACTTTAGTAGCTACAGATAATTCGTATGCCTTTCTAGTATCCCTGTTTAGCTTTTGAAGAGCGATGTTTGTTATTATCACATTTGAAAGACCATTACATTCTAAATTAAGCACTTTAAAACCTCTTAAAAGTCTTTTTAACTTTATCAAAAAAATTGCTCAATGATTTGGAGTTTTCGAAATTTATCTTTTTTAATCCCAATATTTCCTGAATATGGATATCTACAATTGCGTGTTTGTTTTCATACCTAGCCTCCAATGCACTAAACAAGGATTTAAACATGTCCTCACTAGTTTCTAACATTTTTGCTTCACCTTGTAAGGCATCTTTTAAATAGAACAATTTTTGAGTTTTTGAAATGCTTTCATTAGCAGAAATCATGGATTGAAACTGACCCTTAAAGTTTGCAAATTCTTCTATTTTACTACTAAATTTATGTAACGGGATAGTAGGCAATTTAGGAACCAAACCAAACTTTAATGAATTGATAGCGCTAAAGTCTTCAGTTTTAGACTTATTCGTTTTATCAGCAAACCTCGTAAGGAAATATTTAATGTTTACCTCCAGAGTGTCACAGATGGTATCCAATTCCACAAAAGTTTCAACACACTTGACTTCTTCTTTTTCATCCAAATTTAGTTCGCCATATAATTCGAAAAGCCTGCACATTTCTTGCTTTATTTCTGAAATATCGTTTAGTTTGCTTCGCATTCAACTTTAGCCTTCTCACCCAATTCTTTATCTTTTTTCTCGAATTTAGTTATAAGCATGAGCTTTGCTTTTACGCGTCCAAGTAATCTGTTCAACTACACTTTATTATACGTTTTTGCCTTTCTTTCATCTGGCTGCTTGACCACTATGTTAGTCCTTGGTAAGTGGACTGTATTCTTTAAAGTAAAAAATAGATGAGACACTCTCTTAATTTTACTTGGTTTATTGGTTTAGTTTTACTTGGTTATACATCATGACGCCGCAGTCGTACAATTTTCACCGCTCGTCCCAGAGACCACAGTATAAAACTGCAATCCGAGAGGTGTTGCCTCGGGAAAAATATAAAAGAAGAAATTTACATATGCACAGTATTGTACAGTACCTGAAATAGAATTTTGTAGTCTTCAGCACATATAAGTAAAAACTTAAAAATTTTGGCAACATCAAACACGTATTGAACCAAAAATTGAATCACAAGTTTGAAATTTCTATCTTTTTGCATCCTGTAAATATTTCAATTATTTTGAAAGTTGGTAGTCCTTTTAAACATATGCTTGCTCAAGTGTGCTTATTTTACTATTCATCTTTGCAAATTAATTATAAATGTTGTAGGATTATTGGTATTTTAGGATTTCTGGAGAAATATATGTGGTAAAAACTTGTGTTGAGAGATATTGCTTAAGGCTCTAAAATTTTGTAGAGTAACATTAAATTTCAGAATATTATTGAATGTTATCAAAATGCATACAAATAGCTTCTTTATTATTTAGTTATGTATTTGATTTTGCTCTGCTAAACTTTTTCTTTTTTTTTATTCAGCATAAGATATTTTTTATGTTATTTAAAATTATCACCATCAAATAAACTTTATATGTGCAGCTTGATTTGCAGCTGCCAAAATATGAAGTGGCTACCAAAAGAGAAAAATCTGTCTTCATCACTACTTTTAGGCTTCAACTCAGAGTCAAGAAGAGAGTGTTTGATGTAATTGTTTAGCATATCAAGCACACATTGAAAGCCCAGCACAGTTTCAAGCAAATAAGCTTTACGGTGACAAAGTCAGAAAACACTCAAGATGTTAATATAAGCCCTCTGGTATTGCAGAAAAAAATGCCGGTTAAGGGGGGAAGACAGTTTAGGAGGCCAAAATTTTAGTGTTTTTCATGATTTTTTTTAATAGAGAAGGAATGATAAAAATTGGTTCTATCTTTGAAGATATTTTATTCCTGATTTGAAGTATACTTGGTAATTTTTTTCATTCATTTCGGCTAGAAATAGTGGAGTTAGAAGCTGCCGTCCATGAAGGGTCGACATTATAGCTTGTTGCTGGTGGGCTTTACCGAAGTCACAATTTTTATCCTGTAATCATTACAATTTTTGTGTTTCATTAACAATATATTTCCTAAGAATATTAACCTAATTGTGATCAAAAAAGTTGAAAATTGCATGTTTTTGAAATGTGTTTGATCTATTTGTCATGTTTTTCTCTTTTTATTTTGTTTTACCTTTTTTGCATTGCAAAAATATCTTTATTAATAATATCATTCCAAAGTTAAATTCATATAGATTGCAACTAAATAAAAAATATTCACTCACATTTTCAGAACTATTCGTCTATAATTTTTTGAGTTAGAATGCCCACCGATTGGGTCGTTTTGATAATAATGCCTTTGAAAAAAATGATGTGAAAACGGGTATTAGAAGTAATCAAAATTTTGTCAACATATTCTTCAATAGTTTTACTAACATTTTATTTCATAAAAGAATAGATTTTTTGACCCGTCTATACTTGTTTATTTCCTTGAAGTATTTTTCTTTGCAAAACATGTAATTTTTTGCATGAGCCAAATTTAGTAAGTAAAAGCATAAACAATTGCTTTAAATATTTCATGCTAATTATAATTAATAAAATTTTCGTTAAGTTTGTTCACTCAGCGACCACCTCTCTTAATGACTTATTTGTTTTGAAACAGCAGATGGTCACTTCTGAGAAGTTTCACTGTAGTACATTTGTGTATTTTAAAATGATAATGCTCCTTCACTCAATCTTTTTGCCAGCATATTTTCATTTTTTAATGAAATTACCGAGATGAAAGAATCTCGATAATCATTCCAGTGGTTTTCCACTCAGCCAATCCTGGAGTGTGGTGCTGTAGAACTTCTGTGTGGGCTCACTCGAAGAGAAGACCCTTCATTACGTCTGAATGGAGTCTGGGCACTCATGAACATGGCTTTCCAAGCTGATCACAAGATTAAGGCACAGATATTAACTGCTTTGGGTAGCGAGCATGTTTTTCGTTTGCTGTCCGACTCCGATGTAGATGTTCTTATGAAGACACTAGGATTGCTGAGGAATCTTCTCTCCACCAAGCCAGTAAGTAGTGTATGTATGATTTCAATTTGATTTTTTTTTCAGTGCATTATTAATGTGTAATTCATCTGTGCTTGATGTGTGAAACACATAACCTAATTTCAACAAGAATAATAATAGACCCCTATTGAGTATTGACTCTTGTACTTTTCTTAAAAAATCACAAGTACCTCGATTCAACGATTGTCAAGGGACTGGGGAAAATTATCGTTAAATCAAGGAGCATAGACATTCAATGCAGTCAAATCCGGATCAGTGAAATGTATCATTAAATTGAAGAAATTGTTATATTGGGTATCGTTAAATTGAAGCTATACTGCAATTTGAGAATGAAATAAAAGTGCTTGTCAAATATGGTGCCTGCTTAATCTCTTTAATATTTTTATGCATGCCATAATCAAAATTTTTGATATAAGATTTAATTTGATATAACACACTTAGAAGGGGTGGGTCATGGAAGTCGTAACCCCCCCCCCCCTTCCCTAAACCGTTGAGAATAGTATCCATCTACTCTGTGCTCAAACACTTTATGAATGAAATATAAAAAATTTCAGTAGTCTTTTCAATTTTTTAATTATTTTTAAAAGTAAATATTTGAAATACTATTTGTTTTCATTGCTTATGAAAAGAATTTGTAGTGTTTGTCCCTATTAAGTGCCTATTTCTCGCCAATTTGGTGCTTTTTATTGACATACAAGCAGGGGGGAGGGGATCATTCTTCAGCATGACCCACCTTAAAACGGTAGTCTGTATCCTCCCCTGCACTTATGTCTGTCCAACCCATTCTACAGTTTCCTCTTACCCCCTTTTTTGGCGGGGGGGGGGGGGGCTAAATTTCATGAAGGATTAATTATCCTTTTCTATTTCATTCATGAAATAGTTTCACATCATTTAAAATTTTGTCCTCTTGCATCAGACACTTTGTCTTTGCAGTTCAATTTAGCTTTCTGCTTCAGGGAGAATTTTTTCCTGTTGCCAAAAAGTCCTCATTTGAGTTTTCTAAATTTAGTGTTTTATTTGTTTATAATTTTTGTCAAGTTTTCATCGTATATGTTTTGAAATTTTTTATATTTTGCTAAACTATACTGGCAATTCTGTTTATTTTTTACAAGGCTATTTTGGGTGTTTGGCCTGCATAATATTAATACGGCACTTTATCATACATGATCGTTATTTTTTGATGTTCATCAAATCCTGATTCTCTCTAAAAATATTTACTAATGCAAGTGTGATGACCAGCAACAGACTCTGCACCCAGCTAGGTTGGTTCTAATTGCCCTCTTAAAGCTATCTAACCCCTTGCTCGTTACAGCCTCTTTTGGTAAGCTGTTCCAGCATTCCAACTGTCCACTTCCCTACAAAAGTAGTAATTTTTCAATTTCCTGGTTAGGCTGAGAACTTAAATTCTTGCTTTCAGTGCAAAAATTTTAATCATTACCAGCTTTCATTTTGATAAATTTAAACAACTGAATCATAACCCCTATGACTCTCCTTTGCTCCAAGCTATACAGTGATGGTAAAAAAAGTTGCCTCACCCACGAAATCCAAATATTTTTAGCATTTATAAGTAATTATGAAATATTTAACAGTTCTTGCATCAAATAACACGAATTGGCATCAGTACATGACCCAAGCTATTGCGTAAGATTGCATCATCCTTCTAACTATAAAAAAATCAGTTGAATATTCGAGGCATTCATTTACAATCTGGACATATGAGTTGCAGTAAGGCAAAAATGAGTTCAACTGACACCACAAAGAAGAGTGTTGCCATTGCATTGGACAAAGAAGGATTGTCATCATGTTCCATAGCAAAAAGAATCAGCTGTTCGCAATCGATTGTTGTTCGACTACTGAATAAGCTAAAGAGCGCCGGAAGCACATTAAGAGATAGTGGCAGTGGTCTTCCACGACTATCCAATGCAGCACAGGACAGGTATTTGATACAACTCAGTCTTCGAAACAGACAATCATCTTCCACAAACCTTAGAACATCATGGGAAAACGAATTGGGTGTTCACGCATCCACGTCTACTGTACGAAAATGACTGTGTGGTGCGGGTTTGATGGCACGTCGACCACAAAAGAAGCCATTGTTGACCAAAAAAAATGAGGGAACAGTGTTTGGACTGGACAAAAGCTCACCAAGGGTGAACTGTCGATCAATGGAAATCAGTTGTGTTTTTCGGACAAGTCCAAATTCAATTTGCATGGGTCCGACGGACAGCACACAGTTAGACGCCTCAAAGGAGAGGAATATCATCCCGACTGCATTCAACACAGTCAAGCATCCCATATCCCAGATGATTTGGGGATCGTATTTCTGATCAAGGAGTGGGTGGACTTCACTTCCTACTATCCGGGATCACTTTACTTCAATTCCAAACGTCATTTTCCAGGATTATTCTGCTTTGTGACATAGGACAAAACTGGTAAGTAAGGATTTAAAAACCTTTATCCTGCCATTAAATTGACCTGGGGGTTAAGGAATTTTTTTTCTCTAAACTCACACGCAGGTTCAGAACTGGAAAAATGAGCATGGGTCTTGGCTCGGAAACAGCCTCGATCTAAATCCAATTGAAAATTGTTGGAATAGAATGGATGTAAAAGTGATTAAACGTAAGCCCCAATATCACTTGCAAAGCTCCAGGAATCAATAGTTCGTATCTCTTACCATGAACTGAGTAAAGAATACATTCAATCACTCATCCATTCAATGCCCCGTAGATGTCAAGCTGTCATTAAAGATAAAGGCGGACCAACAAAATATTAGGTTATATTTTATGATGTTCAAACATTTCCCTGTTACTTTTATTTATTTTTGAACAGAAAGAGTACTTACTTTTTTCGTCGTCCACTGGGCAATGTGGATGCACATCGCATTGTACTTGTTACAGCTTTGGTCATGTATTTCCATAAATAAAGTAAACAATTATCGGATTCCTGCTGTTAAATGTTTATTTCATAAGTTTTGCAGAATTTTACATACATTCATCGTTAATCGGTCGACCAAAACTTCTCACATATCCCATGTTGTGAAAATGCGAGGGTGATGCAATTTTTTTTACCAGCACTGTACATATTAAGCTTTTTAAGTCTTTTATCATAATCTAAATCTAAGAGTCACCTTACTAGCCTAGTAACCCTTCTTTGAACAATATCCAATAAAGAAATATCTTTCTGGGGGTATCCTTTGATAAAGAAATATCTTTGCTTTAATGCAAAAGGGCTCACCACATATAAGTTATTATTTTAATGAAATGTGATAGGTTTATTATTATTAAACATATTTCCATTTCCAGCAACATCCATCTAATGCCTAATAGTGGACATGTAAAAGATTTCAAAATGATAATTCTACATATTGCTTTGTCTCACTCTGTAAAACTCTTTCTTACTTATTGATACAGTTGAATCTCGGTTGATGGAAGGACAACCCAATAAATTAAAAACCCATATAATTAAAAATTCTGAGTAAACAAAAGACTTAAAAATGGCTGTCATAAGAACTCAAGAACTTTAATTCCAGATTTAAATATGCATGCATTTAAAAAGTTACTGTAAAATGTAATCTTTTCAATTTTACAGTAGAAGACCATTATAACGCACACCTTGGGATTAGAGCTTTTGTGTTATACAGGTTTTTGCGTTATATAGATCATTTCCCAAATTTTGAAACTAATATTCAGAATATATCTATATATTAGCACTTCAGAATGTTTTATCTGCAATGAATATTAAAGCACCAATATTACAATTAGTTGTTCACAAATAAATATGTTTCACAATCAAAAGAAAGTGCATTGTCCTGCACTTCTGCTAGCTTCATGGTTTGCATAGCAGCTGCATTTTTAAGAGCCATCTGGTATTTTCTATTTACTGTAAGTACTAATTTTCCCTTAAAAGCTTTGAATTAAGATGGAAAGATGAGAAACTATTTCAAAATTTGATTTACCTTACAATTTTAGTGCTTGCAAAGCAAAACAGAGGGACTTTTTAACTTCAAAACATATTGTTTACTTCTGAAAAGTTGTGCGTTTTATAGAGAATTGCGTTATGTAGGTCCGCGTTATAACGGTCTTCTACTGTATTACTAAAATTATAATTTATTTGCTCAATAAGTTATCAAGTAACAATTCAGAATATACAATGTAAATTTAAGGAGACATAATATTATAAACTTTAATCTTCATTGGATTTTTAACAAGTCAGGTGAACTTTATTTTTTGATCCTAGCTTAAAAAAATAACTGGTTACAAGAAAATTACAGTCAATTTGTGATAACTCGAATCTAAAGGATCCGACGAAAAACTTCAACTTATCGGAAGTTGGACTTACGGGTAGTTTCGGTTTTCAACATTTTAATATTAAAAACCATCAAATATTTGAATTAATATGTACATATAACAGACAGAATTACAGAACTTAAAATTTTTTAAGCACAATATGCACCGTTTAATCAAAAATATTGAGAGAGAAAGATCAAAAGCATGATTTTGATTTCGATACTGCTGGAACCACTTGAATAGAGTTGATTCTACTCCAGGAAAGGTGCACATCTTCATTCATTTCAAATTCGGATTCATAGATTCTACCACTTTAGAAGTTTCTCTTCTACTTTTAATATCATTGACACGGTACTTGCTAAGACAGTTTTGATAGAAAAGAAAACTCACTCTGTCTCTAAGGAAGTTATTAACAAATGATCAAACTAAAGAATGAAGGGGAGCGCTTCTTAACTTAGGTCTACCTTTGAATCAAGGTACAATCAGTTAACTTGACAGCTTAAAAGCAAATGCGTAGTACATCAACATGTCAAAGTATAAACAGTACAATACAAAAAAGAAAAAAAAAAAAACAAGCTAACTCATTTCCACATGTGTAACTCCTTTATAACACACTGGCTCAACAGGTGCTCTTCTTGCTTTAGAGGTCTGTTGTGCAGGATTTGCTAGTGAAGGTGAAATAATTTTTCCCCCATAGTCACTTGTTTCTTTCTTTTTTTCCCATTCTTTCGGAATAAATTTTGAGTCATCTTGGAAAAACTTCGAGTTAAAGGAAGTTAACTTCGAGATATTGAGAATAATTAGCATGGAATTAAAGACAAAGGGGTCGTGACTTGATAAAAACTTCCAGTTAGAGTAATATACGAGTTATCGGAATTCGAGTTATATCGTGAATTGACTGTACTTAATAAAACAATGCTTTTCTTTCAGTTATGATCGTTTTTCACATAGCATTGAATAGCATTTTAAAAACTTATATTATTTACAGTATTTTGAAATTTACTGGCAGGAGTGAGACAAAACAGAAGAGATAAAAATGCACAAATATAATTTGGTTCTTATCAAAATTAATTAATTAATTAAATTTAAAGAATCGACTTCTGTTAAAAGAGTTTTGAATTACTGAGGTTCTACTGTACTCTGAAAATGGTGTACCGCCCATGACATCCAATCCTCATACTTCCCTACATTTTATTGGTGTCAGCGTTAGGTGCAGCGTCAGGAATCCGTATTTTGTCGTATTTTCTGATGTTTTCTATTTTTTATGTATGTGACTGCTTGGATTTCTTTATAAAGAGAGGTGTAAGCAGAAATACACGATGTGTTGAGATGTTGTACATTCAGGTACTAACCTGTGTTTCAATATAACTGCTGTCAAACTTTAAAAAATAACAGTGATTATAATTTGAATAGAAATCATATCGCTTTTTAGGTAATTCTTGAGTTAATGATTGTTGTGAAATAAGAGAAGATATTATGTAGTTACTTAAATTTTCTTGAATCTCTACTATTGCATCAGTTTTTAAGTTTGAGTTAGAGAATACCTACCTGATCTGTAATCTTTTTCATCAAAAACTACTGCTAAAACTGCTTAGTTAAATTTTCAATGCTTTTCGAAATTCTGTTAAACTTTTGCATTTGTCTTTTTTTAAAAGCAGTTTCAGAGTCCTCAGAGACCCAAAGCAGGCATTAAACAGTAAAAAAGATATACTTTTGAATGTAGTAATTAAGGAACTTGGGTTCACTAGGTCTTTCAGATTGGAACATTTTCATGTTTACATTACAAGGTAAAACAGGCAGGCCTTTAATAAAATGATATAAAATTAAAAATTGCTAAGTGAAAAAAAAAATTCAATATCAGCAAACCAAGGAGCTGAGTTTTAGAGTATCCTATATTAACCTAAAATTAATCAAGCATCCTATATTATTTTTATCTTTAAATATACAGTGAAGGGTCACAAATCCACACAACTTGGGGGAAGTGGTTGTGCAGATTTTGGAATTTTGTGGATTTCAGGCCACATGAAACAGAAAAGAAAGAAAGAAAAAACTAAGCTAAAAATTCATTTGTGAACGTTTATGATCAATACATTCTTTCAGTTGTTACTTTTTAAGTTTTTAAATCCAAGAGTATTAGTTTTTCCCGAAGGTTGCAATGTCTTGAAAAAACAATAACAATAAAAAGTGCCTATGTGAAAAAATATGGATTTTCTTTTTTTTTTCTTCATTTAAAGCATATGAGCTGAATTCTTTGTAATTCGCTCTTATTTTGTGTTTCTTTTGTTTCATGTGTACAGGGTTCGTACAGGTCATGGAAATCCTGGAAAGTCATGGAAAAAATTTAGCAAATTTCAGACCTGGAAAAGTCATGGAAAATTATTTAAAGTCATGAAAAAATGTCCTGGGCAAAGAGAAAGTAACAGTTGCTAAAAGAGCATCAGAAATATTGAGTGATTTAACAGTCTTACATATTAAAACTGGAAAATTGAATGATCGCAAAAACAATTCTGAATTTTGAAATCTCATTACATCCACTTCTGTAGCAGCCGCTCGTCTTTTTTTTTTTTTTGCAATGTGATTTTACTGCTTGGACATCACTCGTTTTGCATTTACCATTATTTTCAAGACTTTTTATATTCTGTAGTAGCGAACTTGCACATTCTTGATTTTGCCACGCCCACTTAAAAAATGCAATTCAATTGCATCCGAGTTTGTAAAAACTTTATTTCTAAATTTATCAGAGTTTATCTCGATTTGTTGAAAGTTTTAGAAAATGTAGATCTTTAGTCAGGTGATAAAACACAGAAATAGAGGAATTCTAATACTCTAAAACAGTACTGCCCAACATACGGCCCACAGAACTAATCCATGCGACCCACTGCTACGTTCAATGTCAGGAATCAAACCCTATGTTCAGGAATTTCTGAACCTATTAATTTATATGCATTTGAAAATGTGCAAATAAGTAAACAAGTTCATTTGAATCAGAAGATTTATTCGCTACTGAATGTTTTTCTTTCTTTTTTTTAAATATAAATATTTCGTTTAGAAACATGAATTTACTGAAGAATGGCTTTTCTTTAATGAACCAAAGTACTGTCAAGCTATGTGTATGCTTAAATGCACTGCTGATGCTAAAAGGCAACCTTTGAAGCAAATTTATTGAAACTTAGTTTTAATGACTCATTCAACCTTTGTCCCATTCATTATCATTTTACCTGTTTATAAACATTATTAGACATTTAAGCACCGTTATATTTCATTCACTGTAGTTTTACTAACTTTACTAAAAGTTATATGATGAAGACAAATAAGAATAGAGTTTAGTTTTTAAGTGTACACTGATATTTTTTCAAACTCAAGTAAGTTTTTCGATGAGGTAGAAGCATTCACGTAGAAGTTTCCTTAATGTTCATTTCCAAAAAATTTCCAGTTTGAAATTAAATAGTACTATTCTCATCATGTAACAAGGTCATGAAATTTTTTTATGAAGTCATGAAAAAGTCTTGGAAAAGTCATGGAATTTTTTCATCCGAATAGGGTATGAACCCTGTGTGTAGTATTAGCGTTCTGCTGTAATACCTATCAACAGAGTGAACTGCAATTGTGCAACAATCTTTCAGCATCTGCTTTCGGTTTATGATATTTCTCCTTATTTCTTCAATTGCTCACAATACAAAGCATATTGAGCAAAAATGCAGATGTATTTTTTTTAAATAAGTATGTTTTTATTTGATTGTGAAGATAGGCATGGTTAATTGTGTAATGATGCTACAGAACATACTACCCATGAATTTTGTGCTAATAAAAATGAGCATGTTTAACTGCTTTTGTTACCTCATTGTTAATATTAACAAAATCAGGTAATTTTGGTGAGTTTGAACTGGATTTCTAGTAAATATAACAATAGCATGTAACATGAGCATTGGTCCTTGTCTTTATATGATTAAGAAAAAGAGGACAAGGCTTTATTTTTACAAGCAAATAGTCTTTAAAAAAGCTTATTTCAAAGAACAAATGACTTGTTCTATTACCTGCCTCATAAAGAGTAATGTCTAAAGGAAGGATCTTTGTTGTTGATGTACTTATACTCTGTTCACCGAAAACATAAACTGAGTGAAAATAAATGGGTTGTCAAAGGTTTGCCACCTTTGGGTATTTTCTCTGCAATAGAAGTAGTAAAACAATATTTGACTTCTCCTTGGCTTTGATCTATTATTGTACATGCCAAAAACATGAGTGATGCTGCTAGATTATGTATTTTTTAAAAATTACACCTAGTTTAAATTTTCTGTGAACACATTATTGGCTGAAAATCATCATTGGTGCTGATGTGTGATATTATTCATTGCTGTTCCATTATAAAAGTATTCAGCCTGTATTCTAATTGTTAAATATACATGTTTTAATGGAAAAATTAACATTTATAGCACATAGACCATATCATGGGACTTCATGGAAAACAAGTCATGCAAGCAATTGTACTCATTTTAGAAAGCGATCATAATGCAGAAGTCAAGGAGCAAGCTCTTTGTATTCTTGCTAACATAGCAGATGGTGACTTTGCTAAGAACTTCATAATGTCTAATGAAGATGTTCTTAAAAAACTGACTACTTATATGGTAAGAAATTAATGAATACCTTTGTGCTTGAAAATTAAAAGAAAGTAAAAAAATATAAATAGGCAAATTTTCAGAAATTGTATACACGTGTTCCAGGGTTATGAGGAACCCCTTTTTCAATGAAAAAGAAGTGAGCTTATGGATGTCGTTACATCAATAAGCTCAATTCTTTTTCATTGATAAAAATGTACCTTATAACCCTGAAACATGTGTATGCAATTTCCTGCAAACTTGTGCTTAAATACTTTGTTTTATTTTCATTTACTTTTGGTAATTATTATTTGCTACTCTGCTGTGGGCAGGTAAAGGGCAGTAACTGCACAATTTTTTTTCTTTCTCTCTCTTTTTACTTCCTTTTACAAAAAAGGAAGTATTGTATTCGCAAAAAAATTTTCACTCAAAAATGGGTCTTAATTTCCATTTTTCTCACCCCCGAATGAATGTTGAGTTTTTTTTTTTCGACCCGACCACACTTGGATATAATATATGCCTAAGAATGTACAGACACCCAAAATATCCATTTTGACGACCCCCGAGTTAGTTACAACAAATTTTCTCATGACGTCCGTATGTATGTATGTATCTCGCATAACTCAAAAACAGTATGTTCTAGAAAGTTAAAATTTAGTACACAGACTCCTAGTAGGGTCTAGTTGTGCACTTTTCTCTTTTGGTTGCATTCGGATGTTCCTAAGGGGGTCTTTTGCCCCATTTTGGGGGGAAATCATTGTTAATTTCGATGAAAACTCAAGTGATGTTATAATTTGTCGGACATTTGGCAAGATATTGGCACTCTTTTGGTAGCCAAGTTAGCGACAAATTTGAAGATTTTTTTAAAAATTTGGTTTCAATTTGGCCACTGTTAGGGATATTTAGAGAGTAAACTATTGAATCACATCAAAATTGCCAATCATGTGGAAATGACAATAAATTGGATTAAAAGGAAGTCATCTGATGCACACATCAGCTCGTTTTCTTTGCATTATTGTCATCAATCCTACATTAGATTTATTGTACAAGCTTGCTTATTTGGTTTCCGCAGAAAAAATAGTGCCGAAAATACGTCCTAATTTGGACATTTCCTTATTGTTAAAAGTATTAAATGCGAAACGCGTTTCTTCATGTGTCTCAAAAACTAATTTGCTGATACTGCCATTTACCAGCCCACAGCAGCACTATTTTTTAAATTTTTTTTCGTTTAAGAATCAGTTTTTGCTCAGATACTGAATGCTTCACAAACTGAGGCATTGCTTAGTGGTAAATAATTCTTCCCATGATTCTGTCAAGTACTTCAAGCATTTTTGCAATGTTTTATTTTCCTGCTTCCTTTTAATTTTATTTCAATTATCTTTCATCTTTATCACAAGGTTTCTTTTTCTTTTCTCATGAGTTAGAAAATTAAATGTTAGCAAAGTTTGAAATGGTCATCAAAAACTTTGAAACTGAATGTATGGATGTTGATTCCTGTTGTTTTGTATTTAAAGGGCAGAATTTATATGTTTTCCACATGTAGTGGTATTTATGCAGTAGTAGGGGAATATGGGGTAAAGTGAAATAGTGTGACAAAGTGAAAAGGTGAAATATTTATTCTGCATTTAGTGCCACCTATCTGGTAATATTTTAATATGTAGTTGCACATGTAGTCTACTCCAGTCAGGAAAAAATGCTGCCAAAGATTAAAGCTTATGATAAAACAGTCAATTTTCAAAAATTGATACTTTTATTGTAATATATGCTGTAAGTTAAAAACTATTTTTATTTTATAAAATAATAAAGTTCTTATTATTAACATTTAAAATATGAATTGAGACCTTCCAATATGGGGTGGAATATTTATTTAGTTATTATTAAGGTATTTAAAAAAATTTTGCTTAAATAATCATGTAGATGCTGGGCAAAGTGGAATGGGCACAATGAAATAGCTTATTTCGTTTACTCACTCAATCCTTTACTTAAAAACTTATGTATTCATTTATTAATTCATTTTCATTCCTTTATTTAGTAAATCACTTATTTATTCATCTGTTCACATGTTTTCTTATTGCTCACTCTTTTACTCACTCATTTGTTTTTCTTCATATATTAGCTAATCATTTTTTTTAATTTTATAGTTCCATTTTCTTTTCATTTATTCATTAAGAAATTTATTTACAGATTCATTTGTTCAAAAATATTTTTTATAATCAAATAAAAAATAATTTATCAAAAAAATATTTCATTTTTCACTTAGCCCCATGAAAATAACAAGTGAAAAAATTTCCACTTTTTTTTTTTTTTTTATTTTAAGGCTCAAAATCACTGCCAAAAATAAAAAATAATGTTTGAATGCAAGTTTTATTATAAAATACTACAATGTTCTTTCTTTTTGCACTGTTAATTTTCAAAACAAATTTTCAATTTTCAGTAAGTTACCGCCCTATAGCCAGGGCTAAGGCAGAAATACATGAAATACACCGCCAGCTCAGTCATTCCATCGATCAGTTTGTTCATTTTGAAAAATCTCTGTCATCTTATCCATTTCACTTTGCCCCACATTCCCCTACCTCCTTTAAAGGGCATATTTTCTGGTCCCAGTCCTGTAGAATAAGGATCTTCATGTATTTGCGTAAAATTAAAGGACACTCGGTTTAAGGGACATTCACAAAAAATGAAATTGTAAAATGTTGAATTTACTGGAATTCAAAGTTTATTTTTTGACTGGTGAAATAAACTTGACTAAAAATTAACTGCAGAAAGTTTCACAATAATAGGTACAAATAAGCAAGTATGTGCTCTGAAATTCTTTTGTTGAAATTTTTATGCATTGTATTCCCTCTCAGCAGTTTATTCATGTAGGCTCATTTCCAACAGATGGTGCCGATGACAAGCTTTCAATGGAAAACTTGAAATGTAAACACGAAACGTAATTTACATTGTACTGGACTGTAAATTGTGTGAACATCAAATAAATCCATGCAATGAATTACTTTAAAATAAACTCTGAAAGCTACAAAACTTTGCTATTATCACATTTTCGATAAATTTTAACACAAATGGATCTATTTTTAAATTTCAATGAATCACAGTTTTATTTAGTGTACCGTATTTTCCTGCGTGTAATTCGTGCATCCTAAAATTGGCCTGAAGAAAAAAAACTCTTAGTATAGCTCACAGGTAATATGAAGTGAAAAAAAAATGAAAATTAACAACCCACCTGAGCCTGATTAACATACGGTGCAGGGTTCGCGGACCTGGGCACCACAAATTTAGGGGCCCAAAAAAGCCTAGCCTAAATTAACTTACTTCTTTTTTTTTTTTGTATTTGCATAATGCTACGGCACCTGAAGAGAAAATTAAGAAATATGCTACACAATTCCAAAAAAATCAAGTGTTTGGTATTCAAGTCCCAGATTTCCTTTTAAATGTAGTAATGTGTAGGTTTCTAGTATAAAACATTGACTTTAAAACTGCGGATTTTCTCACGAGGGGGAAGGGGACACCAACTTCTACTCAGGATCTGGGCACCTGTTTGGCTTGATCAGGCCCTGCAACCCACTGCAGCAAAAGTCTCTATTGGTGAATCCTGCTGTAAATATTGAGGTTCAATGCTTTGGTGTTGAGAAAAGAAAATCACAGATAATCTGTGGCAGCGATGACCCTTCTGTTAAAATATTGAATGTTTTAAGCATTTACTTTCTATTTTCAGATGCATTCAAATGTTAAACTTCAAATTGCTGCTACATTTTGCATCTCTAATTTAGTATGGAAAGAGGAAGAAGGTAATTTTTTATTATGTATGATGTAAAAATTTTGATATTGATTGTAAAAATTTAATAATTTATGAGATTTGCTGTATTTGAATACAGTCAAACCTCATTATCACATCACTTTTGGGACTATCAACAAAATGTGGTCATAGCCAGAGCGATGTCATAACCAGAACAGCTTAAACATTCATAATTAAACATGAGTTATTATCAAATTACAAGTTTAAAGAAATTGTTTGATGTTTTTAATTTGATTTAACTAATGTAGGTTTGAATTATTGGTGGATAAAATTAAAACTATAGGAAGAAAAAAAAATACTTCACTTTTTTTTTTCATTTTAAAATTCTTTCCAATAAAGGTTTGTTTAATTTTTGAATAACATTTTTAACACTTCTACTTTTCACAAAGTTGATTATTAAGTGAATGTAAAAAAAGGGTTTCCCGTAGTTGTCAGCAAAAAAGAAACCATAAAGACTCAACACTTTTGGCCACAGTTTGATTAGGTTTTGGCAGCAAAGCCTCACCTGTCGAAAGTTGAATAACACTTTCTAATTTTTTTCTCTACTTTAAAGTTGTGTTTCTTTTCAATGTACTGAGGAACTCTTATTCTCTCATGGGAGAATCTTGCAGTGGCTACCTACAGCTTAAGGTAGCTATGATCTTTTTTTTTTTTTTTTCATGCTGCTTCCCTAGTCCAGTAGTAAAAGCCAGCTTCTTCTTGTATTCCTTTCTATTGTCCCTCTTCTCGAAGGGTGAAATCAGGAGCTTTTACCACTTATCTACCTGCCCCTCGTTAGGTAGCTTGCATGGTCTATAGTAACACAAGTTTCTTATCCAGGGGTGATTGTGGTCCGGTATTTTACCGAATTTCCGGTATTTTCAGACGTATTTCCGGTATTTTCATGTCTGAAAATACCGGAATTATGTTCTTTTTTCGTAATGCTTTTATCTCCCTACCTCCGCAATTTATTTTAAATTATATAAAACTCATCAAATATACCTGCAAAAGCCTTAAGATGGACAACTATCCCTTAAGATGGACAAATGTCAAGATAATTTGTATAATACCAGCTCAAAAGTAACTTTGTAATCCATTAAAAACTTAATTAAATTTGCACGCAATATTTTGACTCAGAACTATTTAAAACTATGGCAAAGGTGCACTTAAGTAATAGGGGGCCAAAGATTACCCCCCCCCCCTCCGTTCTTGCTTTGAAACTTTCAGGTATTTTTTGATTAACTCACAATCACCCCTGCTTATCTCTTGTCAGAGTTCAAAATTCCTACAATAAACTTTTCCAGATGTTTTCATTCTTTTACTGAAAATATTTCAATTGCAAAGAAAAATTTGATCCAATCTGAGCAGCTCAAAGTGTTGTCTTAACCGGGGTTTCGCCATTAAACACTGTTGTAATATCCGGAGCCACTTAACATTAAGATTATATCATTCATGGGCTGCAATAGTGGCGCAACTCAAAAAACATGCGTTTTGGGCTAAGAACAGGTGTAAATATAAAAATACACATTCTTTTCAACATCAGTACTAGCACAACTCATAATTCAGTATTACGCTGTAAGATGGCAAAAGTAAAATGCATTTCTTATGCATTTTCCTTAGCAATTATAACTTTAAACCCACTTATCTCAAAACCCGATTTTTTGAGTTGTGCCGCTATTGCAGCCCATGAGCGATATGGCATAAGTTTGGGACTTTCAAAAAGTGACGTCACATCCGAAGTGACCTGAAATCTGCGTGTCGTGATAAAGGGGATTGACTATATTTTGTAATTAAAAGTATAAATTTTAAAGTAAGAAATCGTACCCACAATTTTCAAGATGCAAAGACTTAAACTACAAATTATAATTCTACAGTTTCAACCCAGTGAGCTAAAATGTACGATATGAATTTAGTATAAATATATTTAGGCTCCAAACAAAAAGAAGAAAAGAAACTTTTTTTAATAAAAGAGCCTGATTTAAAGAAATTTTATTTATGCTTCCCCGATGTTATTATTTAAGCTTGTCCTCATAGTGTTGTAATCTTGCAATCATCAACAAATTATTGAAAGATTCTTGTTTTATGAAGGGAAAAGGGAAAATCTTATACAAATTGCTGTCCTTGATTTTGTTATATGCTTATTGTATGATTTTAAATGCATTTTAGGGGCACTAGAACGGCAAGCAAAATTGAAAGATTTAGGAGTTCAGCAATTACTGCAGCAGTTACTGTCAACAAGCGACACAACACTTTTTGATCGGTAGGTATTTTTATGATGTTTTTCTTAAATTTTTGTTGTTAAAGTACTTTCTTTTTTCTCATCATTTTTCCTCTGAAATGTTAAAAAGATGTTAAATTTGTATTCTGTTCGAGATTTAAATGTTCATTTTTTCTCCCCTTCATTTTTAATAAATTTCGCTCATTTATTTATTTTAACTTTTTTTTTAACTTCAGACTTCGTAGTTGTCCTGATGTTCCTGAAAAAAAAATAGCTTTTTGTCCTGATATTCCTGATTGTTTTTTTAAAAAATTAAAATTTTAATGCTCCGTACACGTTTTCCGGGGTTTCACTGGTTTCCCCATAGGGAAAAGGGAACCTTAATCTTAAAGGTTAAAATTTGAAATGCACTCATTAATTGGAACTGATAGGTAATCTGCCACTTTGCCGATTAACCTGTTAGCTAATTTTAGCTGTTTAAATGGCTGAAAAATTATTTTTATATTAGTATTATTTTTGCTTAGAATAAGTAACTATGCTAAATGAAATTTAGTTGATTAATAGCCGCTTTTTTTTTTCAAAATTTAAAACTACTTTTGCATAGAACAAGAAACTATGCTGAATGAATTTATCAACCCTAAGCAACAGTTTCAAACTTAGCTGTCATGTCCCCATTAGACTCAAAACTTTTAACTACAGTATGGGGTATATATATATATATATATATATATATATATATATATATATATATATATATATATATATATATATATATATATATATATATATGTAAAAAAGTAGAACCAAATAGAAGAGATTACTTTCAAAATTCAAAATGAAACCAAAATTTAATAAGGAAAAAAGGAACCAGATTTTGGAAAAGTGAACTTTTTGGGACTTAAAGGTTTTTAAAAAATGGACCAATTAGATGATCTTTTTTATACCAGTGTTTCTAGTATAAAAAAAAAAGAAAAACACATGTCTCAATAAACTTGATTACATCTGATGATGCACCTTTCATTGCGATGTATAAAGATAATGTAGATTGAGTCCAATGTTATATATGTATCAATTTATCGGTATATAAGTCCATTACACACTTGCAAAAATATTTTTAAAAGCCTGTTGTTTTGTCGTAATATTTTTGTAATATTGTGTCCTGATTTTTTTTTTTTTTTTCGAAGAAACTACAAAATGTCTACTTGTTTTTTTTTTTACGTTGATTTGATTATTATTTTTATTTTTGTAGCTTGGATTTTTTGCCACATTATTTTAAATGTACATTTTTATTCATCTTGATATGTATTACATTTTGTTTTTGTCAATAAATAAAAAACAATAATACATTTGGCACTGCTAATTGTATTTGTTTTCCCCAAAATATAGATTATGACTCAAATCCAATTTCTCCTTTAAATCTATTTTAACTGATTGTCTCATGAAGTCTGTAAAATCAAGTACTGTAAAAGCACTTCGTAAAAACTTTTCGCAAAAATAAAGCTATTGATGATTTCATGAACTGAAAATTACATGAATTTTATGTGAACAAAACCAAAAATTTAAAAACTTCATATGGTTGGAACATTTTGCAAGGCTCAAATTGTTACGATTGGGAAGGGTTTGTGAAAATCAAACCCTTGCAAAAAAAAAAAGTTTTTTTACAGTATCTCTGTATTCAACGCTTCCTCTCTACCTAGTGTTGAAAAAGCATGCTGAAATTGGTGTGCATAAAATATGATGAGCTACTGATAACTCAATACATGTAAATAATCAATACTGTTAACTCAATATGATTTTTCAAAACTTAGTACAGTCAGACCTCCATATATCAAAGTAGCAAATTCCCGAAAAATTTCAGAAACGATCTTATTTTATCCTTAAAATCTCCTGAAACATTAAAATTAAAGCTAATTTTTGTGTATGAAACCCAATTTCTAATTTATACCAGCATCGGATTAAATGAAAGTTAATAATTAAAAAAATAACAGAAATTACATTTTTGCTCCTTAATACATCTTCATTCTTCAGCAATTCAACTTGATCCCCAACATTAGGGGATTTTCATTTTCACAATGTAATCGAGAGAAAAGTAAAAAATCAATCTACTTAACTTGAATGATTTTTACTGCAGCTAAAAAGACTAGGAGTAATAATCAACAGAGAAAAAGGATGACTTGAAACTGATTTTACAATATTACTGTTTACAACTAAGATATTTGAAATAAACTTGAGGGAATTTAAGAACTCCAGAATGAAACAACGACCTATCTACACACCCCTCAACCCCAGATTCCTTTTGAGTTTTGTAGCAACCTTTAGTAAACATAATTTTCTCCCCTAACCTTTATTTTTCATGAGACAAACAGTCTAAAGTGGAAAGAAAAAAAATCGACGTATAGAAATTTTTTCAATATATAAGAAACAATTTTTCTATGTAATGAACATAGAAATTTGCTGGGATTTTGATATATAGAGAATTTTGATGTGTGGAAGTTCGATATATGAATGTTCGACTGTAGTTCTTTTGCAAACCTTTTTGTGGTGATTGTGAACATTTATGAACATTTTCAAATTAATTCCTTCTCCAATGAGCTGAGGTTTTTATATAAGTATACTATATATATATATATATATATATATATATATATATATATTGTTTTTTTTTTTTTTAAACCACGTATTTCAGAAGATTGATCATTCAAAAAATCGATATTTTTTTATTGGGTGCATTAGTAAGTCCAATATTTTAATATTGAGCATCAATATTTGTCTTCAATTTCCTATTTGGGGTATGAAATTGATCGTTTATACTGTGCCATATATTATTTTGGTGATTATTTTTGCTGCTAATACTAGTTATAATGTTCTTATTAAATAGTGTTTCATGATGCAATTCTAGAGTATCACCTTTCGTGAAACGTTAATGTTTTTTCTTTTTATATAAAATAAGGAGGAAAACAATTTTTTTAAAGAGATTTTATTTTATGTCCCAAGATTCTGCAGGAATTTTATTATAAATGTTTTTCTTTCTTTTTTCCTTCAGGGTGAAAACTGCTCTGCATCAATTCCCCAGTCAAGGAACCTGAAAGAATTTTTTTTATATTAGTGCTCTAATAAATTTTACTGATATGTCTTAATGTCTCTTGTCGTTTCAAAAGTTACTATGTTTATTTATAGGTTAGCTTTAATTGTGTCTGTCAAACATAGAAACTCGCTGATCCAGTTTCATTGGAACTAAATGATGGCCTGATTTTTCTTGGTGAGAGAAATTGGAGAATTTAAACATTTCTTGAGAAAAAAATCACAGTATTGGGGGGGAGAGGGCTCTAATGGGGGCTGTTTATTGGTTGCCGATCATTTGCAGACCCAGTACCACTATTGATAAATCAACATTCATTATCACTTTTAAATTTTGATCTCCAGTTTGCCATCAGGTGGGCTCTTACAATGCAAACTTGCATCAATGGTTTAATTTAACTGATAAAGTGTGATCCAAGTGTACACTCAAGACAGGCACAGAACCGGAGGGGATTTGTGACCCCCCCCCCCCCAAGCTACCAAATATTGCCTAAAAATTGCATTTGGGGGATTCATTTCAAAACATATGTTTCATTATCCCAAAAATTGCACTTTGACCCCCCTCTCCAGGGGCGTAGCTAAGGGGGGAGTTTTGGGGACAAAACCCCCCCCGAAAAGTTAGTCTCAAAAAAAAAAAAAGAGAAAAAGAAGAGAGAAGAGAAAGACAAAAAAGAAGAAAAGGGAAAAATTCCAAGCGATTATATATATATATATATATATATATATATATATATATATATATATATATATATATATATATATATATATATATATATATATATATATGTATATATATATATGTATATATATATATATATATATGTATATATATATATGTATATATATATATATATATATATATATATATATATATATATATATATATATATATGTGTATATATATATATTATATATATATATATATATATATATATATATATATATATATATATATATATATATATAATATATATATATATATATATATATATAAAGAAGTAACCCCCCCCGAAAGTCGGGTCTAGCTACGCCACTGCCCCTCTCCCCCTCTTTTTCCGTGATGATCACCTCCTAAACCAGAAACAGGAAACAAAGTAATGGAAAATCATGAATTTTGTCAGAAACCTGGAAAATTGAGAAAAATTCCCTGAATATCATCAGAACATTATTTAACAGAAAAACACTATCTTTAGCAACGTTAGGACAATTTTTGTTGTTGATGTCTTCAATTTTCAACCCCCGACACACAAAGGAAGGGTGTTATAAGTTTGACACATAAGCTGTGTGTATGTGTATCTGTCTGTGGCACTCTAGCGCCTAGATGGATGGACCGATTTTGAAGAAAAAAATTTGTTCAAAAGGAGAATTGATCGAGAGTGTTGTTTGCTAGGTTGTGTCTTTGGATGACATTAATTAATGAAGATATTAATTAAAAACCTCTAAAAGGTTTTTGGTGATTTGTGCAGTGAAAACATATTTAAAAGTTTTTAAGTTTATTACCAAAATAAATTTTTTTTCCCCCTGGGGTTCTGATAGAATGTGTTTGGAACTTTCATGTTACATAGAATTCGAATTATAACGTTTTTTTAAAGCAAATTTTTATAACGCCTAAGCCTTTATTCACGCGATTGATCACCGAATTCATTGTTGGTCGACAAGGAAATGAAAAGCAATGATTTAAAATTTTTATCTTTTGCCAGTGTCTATTTGTTCGCAAATAAAATAATTGAAATTGATTTTTAATAGTATAAGGCTTTTAAAAGGATTTTCAAATTTGCCTCTTGATTCTACTATTGCAACTCAATCGTTTTTTTTTTTTTTTAATTTTTAATTTTATATAGCTTGTTGTAAAAATTTCAGGATGTGTTATTAGTAACGTGTAGGCTCCTAATTCCATCTGAAGTAAAACAATCATACATTTAGCATCATATATTCATGGCCTTGAACATTGTCCCCCTACTCATGGACCAACAAGTCGAATTAAGTGAAAATAAACTTCACTTTTTCTTTTTATGTTACTAGTATTTTTTCTTAAAACCTTCACTAAAATTGAAAGTGTCAACTATGAAGCAACCATTCACTTTGTCCATCTAAAAATATAAAAAAATAACTCTTAAAACCAAAGAAAAAAAAAAATTTTCTCTCTCTCTAGAGCTGCAGAAGATTGCATTTCAAACAAAACAAAAGTATGAAGGTTGAAATTTATAATTTCAATTTGAAGTAGCAAAATAGCCAATATTTTTGGAAATGAAAAAGATGACAGGGGAAGATATCCCACAATTTTTTTACAATTAAATTATTGAAAATAGGGATGTAGCTTTGGAGGGGGAGAGGAAGACCCCAAAACCTAATCCTTTCCTTTTAAATCGCCCCCAAAGATAGCAAAAAACCGCATTTTTAGTGCTTCAATTTTGAAATTTTTCCGCGGGGTGCGGGACTGCCCACAAACCTCTTTTTTCCAACAATACCAAAGATGGTCTGCAATTGCATTTTTTCATACTGCAATTTAATTAAAAAAAATCCCGAAAAAGGCCCTCAACATCATTAAAGATTGACTAGAAAAATGTCCGAAGGGGGCACCCGTGATCTCTCCTCCCCAAGGATCATAAAAAAAAGTGTTTAAGCATCAGCAGAGAAAGTGTATAATTGCTTTCTAAAGCTTCAATTTCGAAAATTTTCCGGTGAGACAGTTCCGAGAGACTCATTCCGACATCTAATGCCATCAAAGATGGTCTGAAACTACATTTTTTTTTTCTTTTTTTTTCACTTGAGTTACGAAAAATTTCCGAGAGAAGGTCTCTGAACCTTTCTCCCTCACATCATATTTTAGGGGTTAAACCCTTCTCATTGAAGGAAAAACTTTCAAAAGCCAAAAGAAGAAAAGCACATATTTGACTGAAAATTAACTTTAATGTTGAAGTTTTAAGCACAGCATTTTTTAAAGGAAAAACATTCTCTTTGAATTTATGATTGTCAACTCTTACTCTTTATGGACTAAAATCAGGTTTTGGAAAATGATGGAGAAACTGCTGAATAGAGGCTATCAATTCAAAGCATTCACTGCACTTAATACTGCTTCTTATTAAGGACTAAGAAGGTTATGATGGTTTGGGCATTTCACGAAAAGAGAGAAGTTACACCTATGAAGATGCATAGTTTGCATCAGGAAGGCTCGTTTAGTTATGTAAGTTTTGTATTTTACAGTATTCTGTTATCTGTTGCTTTTTTTTTATGGGAACAACACAATGGAATAATTTTTTGTGAACTACAACTTTTTAAGACATATTGTGCTTTCCAAGGGGAGCATATGAGAATTGTTTTGGAAAAGGACAAACCAGACAACGTGAATTCACAAATTTAAGTTTCAAAGTATTTAAATTTTTATCCTGAGTGGGAAGTTTTGAATTTATTTTGGAGGAGGACTTTCAAGTAAACCTTGGCCACTGCTACTTATTAAAATGCTCCCCCCCCCCCCCCTTCTCGGAGCAAAAAAAGATCTGAAAGATACTGAAGAAAAAAGTGATTTTTTTTTTTTTTTTTGAGCAATCGCGATTGTTTATTGTTCTTATTTGACTGTCCTTGATGTTAATGCTGATTTTTCAGCTTGGACCAAGGGCCTCTGTAGCACCACCGCCCATCGACCTCTGCTTCTCTGGTCTCGAACCTATCCCCTGGTATCCGCTTCTAGGTTTCGGGCTCAGGCTCAAGCACAGATATTCAATCGCCAATCTCCATACAAATTCAAAGCAAATAAACACTTTCCTACTGTGAGAAAATGAAAGAAACATTTAAATCAGTTCAATCAATGTCAAACTCAACCCCCCCCCCCTACCCTCCAAAAAAAATAATTGACTCTTATTTATAGTGTTTTTTGCGATTTCTATTGCAATATGTCATACAATAATGCATTTGAGGTGGAGCATTTTAAGAAAATTTAGAAACTTCTGTTAATGAAAAACATTTGACGTAACATTTTTCATTAACAGAGAAATCATGTCAGATTGTAGAAGGCTCAGTTTTTGGAACAAGAAAGTTTCCTTTGGGCTCGGATTTTGGTCCGAGACAATATCACTCGGACCTGGGCTCTCAAAAATGAGCCCGAACTCATCTCTAACAGTCACACGCGCACCTTTATACACATACGTCTACACACATACACAACTATACACACGTAACCGCCCAAGAGGAGGGGCAGGCTTGCAGAGCTGGCCTTAAGCCGATTAGAGCAAAAGTGTCCAATTGGGCCCCGCGCTTGCAGGGGCCCCGCGCCAAAAGAAAAAAAAAATCTTTTTTCCTTCAAAGATAAAAAATGTATGAGAATAAAAAGTTCAAAATTAATGTTTAACTCTTGTTTTATTTGGAAGCGTGGAGTTAATTTTTGTCCAATTATAATGAGGTTGGGTAGGTTTCTGCGTAAGCTTCACAATGGTGCCCCAAGTCTTCAACCCCAAGCCCCTTTGCCAAAACTTCTTCCGACTAAAACTAGGTTTATAATACTTCAATTTCTAAAATTTTACAGGGGTGAGGGTACGTTGCTCTAAAGCCTTGTTTCAGGGCTTTACGTTGCCTGACCTCCCACTTCTGTGCTACAGCTGGCGGGCGTCACCATAGAGTCAAATATTTTGTCTTCAGGTCTTGTAGCATTTTTTGTATAACTTCTCCATCAAAGCACTGCATTGTTTACGAGGAATTTCTGTGTTTGTCTTACAGTTTTTGAATTAACTCTAATTCTGCTTTCGTGTCTCAAATTAGGTGAAATCATTTTGTAAGGGGCCACTAAAATTCTCAAATCGGGCCCCGCATACGCTAAGGCCGGCTCTGCAGGCTTGTGGGGACAGCAGCCGTTTCTAGAAACAATAACTCCAAAGAGTAGGTTCCTGTCGCATCTCTTGATTGCAAAAACATAATTTGAATTAAAAATTTTAGAATTCAAATTATTTTTCTTTTTTAAATTTCCTTTTACAGCAACACGGAATAGAAGGAAGGAGACAAATGTTCTGAAGGTTTGCTAGTATAAAATAGAATATATGAATACGTGTTTTTCATAGGGACTCTTTCTTTTGGGAGACAATCGTTTCTATTGGATAATATGGAATGGCATTACAGAACGTTTTTTTCAGCATACAGGAATACCCACCTAAGGGGGCAGGGGTTCATGGCGCAAACTGCGCCATTGAAATTTTTAGGGGGGGTGTGAAAGGTTCTTTGGAGAGGGGGAGGCTCTTGCTTTTGAGGGGTTCGAGCGATATTTAGGGGGGCACCCTTGCTCCTAGGGCGGGTTTCCCTCGCATCATTAAAATCCTACAATAGCGTCTAGCCTTTTGATCAAGAATCCTTTAAAACTCATCAAAGAAGGGTCATTAGTGTGATGAGATACTGGTGACGTTGTTTTTTCTAGCTTACCTTTGTAAAGCTTGTAAATGGAGCCTTTTTTCAATGTAAATCCATTTGAGCATCTGGAGAAGGAGATAACCAACTCAACTTTACTTGACAATAAACCATGTGTGTTTATTTTACGTTGAGAAAAATGTCGAAGTGTTGAAAAATTTGCATTTGTTTTGTTGTTATAATTATTCATATACAGTTGTTTTATCATGGTAAGTCCATTCGGGGGTTTTGCCTACCGTCTTCCTTAAAGGACTGTTTTTAATCTAGTGTCTTTAATTTATAGTGTAACTAAACTTTCCGAGGTATTAAACGCGTTTTATTATTTTGATTCATTGACTGTATTGGTTGGCTTATTATAGCTTTTTAAAACATTTTTAATTTTAGTAAGTAATGTTTTAGCAACCTAATGCGTCAGTATCCGATTCATTATTCTTTTATGTTTACCTCTAATGACAGAATCATTTGTTGTTCACAAGGAACGAAGTCTAAATTGACGACCATTTCTGAAGAAACATTACCTGAAAAAGTTTTCTGTTTCTTAATGTCTCTTTTATAATAATTGTTTTATGGCATTTACTTAGAATAAGGTTTAGTAGTTCAATTACTAATGAATGCAATGAGAGTGAACTTACAATCCGGACAATTTTAATGAAAGTAATCATTCGACGTATGTTCAACTTTTTTTTCAATGTATACTTCCTCAGGGGTACCCAACTAGGAGGATTTCAATGGCGCAGACTGCGCCATTAAAGTTTTTAGGGAGAAAGGGTTTTTTTTTTTTTTGGAATGGAGGGGGGACGCCCTTGCTTAAAGGGAAGGGGGAAGAGGCTTCCCTTGACCGTTTACTGGTACGTTAAGTGGGCTTCCCTTGACCATTACTAAGTGGTGCATCCAACTTTTTTGTAACAATTTACATGTTTTAAAGAAATTCTCATTATATTTTGTGTTTGTTAATATAAAAAATAAATCCCAACGCAAAATCTGACTTTGGGTCTCCTTACTAAAAATCGTAATAAGCTACATTTTTATTAACATTTTTGAGTTTTTCGGCCCCACAATTTTTTTAAACAATATGTGTTTGTTAGAGACGTACCGAGTAGCACTTTGGCCGAGTACCGAGTACTCAGCCTTTCACTACTCGGCCGAGTACCGAGTTACTGAGTACTCGGCCTTTCACTACTCGGCCGAGTTACCCAAGTACCAATTATGTTTTAAGAAGAACCACCGACACACATGTGATGAATTTTGAACTTATTAGAATAGTAGTATAGACCTCCTTGTCCATATAATAGTTTTTAAAACTAAATTCCTGCTAAAATTTAATTACGCATTATATAAACAATTTTGTTTGTCAAAAATTTTACAAAAAAATTATTTTTAAAATTAAAAATAAATAAATAAAAGGTATGATTAATCAAGTTGGAATTAAAACAAATTACAGTAAAATCCCTCTAATACCGACACTAACAGGACAATTTTTTTTTGTTCGCAATAGAGATGTGTCCGCAGGACAAGGGTTTAATAATGTTATTTGCATTGGAACTGGGGAATTAAAAATTGTCCACATAAGAGGGGTGTCCGTTAGGAGGGGTTTCACTGTATACCAATCAATAATAGTTCCAGTCCGCCAAACATCAATGGTTTTTAAAAGCAGATAAATTAAATGTGCAGGAACATTGCAGACACGTGTTTCCGCCCCCCCCCCCCCCATTAGAAGGAACGTCTTTTTCAGTGCATAGCATGTGAGGTAAAGAATGTAAAGACATTGGACAAAAAATCTGACTTTTGTCGGACGTCTTTAAATCCACAAGCTCCTATTTTGTGCATTGACAAAGGAATCCCTTGTAACGCGAAAACACGTGTCTGCAGTGTTCCTGCACTGTGCTTTTAACGTCGTTTTATTTCCTTTTATTTTTTAAGCAAAGGTATTTTTATATTTTTTATAACTAATTTTTGTTTGTAGCAAAAATCCGTTTTTAATATAAAATTCCATATTTTCTATACTTACCTTTTTTGCATAATTTTTAATAAATAAGTTTTATTAACTTTGGGGACATTAAAATAAAGATTTATTCCATTGAAGCATTTCAAACTTCATTATTCTCAAAATTTAAATTTGACTTATAAATTTTAATTGTAAATGATTGCAGAATATATTGCTTGCTCTTTTTTTTTATATAAATTTTAGTATCTGTCTTGGACAATATTCAATTTTTTGAAACTACTCGGTATTGGCCGAGTATCTGATCAGAATTTGGCCGAGTACCGAGTGCTCGGCAAATTGGCCGAGTAGGCCGAGTACCGAGTAGTTACCGAGTACTCGGTACGTCTCTAGTGTTTGTAAGCCATTTTTTTGTGACGCAATGGGAAGGGGTCAGTGACTCTCTTCCTGCAGTTTTTTCGTATTGAAGTTCGAAAAACGCAATTTCAAAACATCTTCGATGACATTAAAACAACAGAGTGGGAGGGGGGGATCTCTGGAAATTTTCGAAATTGAACTTCCAAAAATGTAATAGGCCACTTTTGGTGAAGCTAGATGAATGGATGAGGTTTGGAACTCTGCCCTGGAGTTGTTTTGAGTTTCCAAAATAGCGATTTTAAGCCTTCTTTCGTGATATTTATTTTAAAAAAAGAAAATAATTGGTTTTTTGTGATGAAATTTTCGATATAGATACTTCGACCCTAATATTTTAATGTGTTTCAAATACACGCGTCTGTGACAACTGTAAAAATACTCTTAATGTTGACTGAACTGGTACGTGGGGTATTTTTTCCACTTTGTTTGGTCAATAGCAATTGAATTTACTAATTAAAAAAAAGAAGAAAATATCAATAAAAGATGGGAAAAAAAAGTTTTCAAAGCTTACATTTATATTATGTTTGGTACAGATGTGATATACCCCCCCATTTGGCAACATTCGATTTTTTTGCACAAAATTAAAATATTTTTCTCGCCAATGAGGCAATAATTTTGTATGCATGGCATCCCTGGCCAAACTAACCTGTGTTTAGCAACCCGAAGGCAATCTTACAGATCTGTTCAAACTTGTTTACTTGGGTTGTTGGGGTTTCACGCAGGAGAGATACGTGGTGTTGTTTCGTGCAATATACCTTACAGGAATGCTTATTTTGTGTTAGTTTAAATTCAGTAGTTGTGTTTTGAAGTAAAAACATTAGAAAATGCCAGTTTCTTCAAACTTGAAGGTTAATTGAAAGTTAACTCCAACGTGGTGTGTATCTGTAACGTGCCATTGTCATATGATGTATTGTTTTAGACTGAGTGTGAATATTTATACCATATAAAAAGGTAAGTTCTTTATTTTAGAATTCAAAAAAAACCTCTCACTTCCAAAATTCTTTGTTTTTACAAATCCTTGAGGGGTTCTTGTAGTTTTTAACTTTATTTTTACTGTATGTAAATTAATTTTACAGAAATAGTACGGTTATTTTGTTCTAAAAGTTAATTCTTATCGATGCCACGAATTATTTAGACATTCTATTAACGTGCCTCCTTTAGGTACTGAATTTTATGTTAACAATTGAAAGTTCTTTCGGTTGTACTCTTAAAAATGCTGAATTTTATTAATAAATCTGCACAATAATGGTGCATATTTCACACTTAAAACTGTGTCATTATTGTACACTGAACGGAAGGAGCCACCCTTGGGTGTCTCCATGAAAATATACATAACTGTGACCATACTCCGACTGTAATGTATATTAACAGTCGGAGGGATAACGGACCGAGCGGAGCGAGGTCCTGGCGAGCCAGAGGTCTCATAGTACTTTCGTAATGAGACCGAGGCAGGGCCGGCGAGCCGAGGTCTCATTACGAAAGTACTATGAGACCGAGGGCTCGTATCCCGGAGAAATGATGAAAAAAAATTAATGCATTAATTTCGACTTGTAATTAATACAATAATTTATTTCATTGTATTTTAATATGTTTACAAAAAACCCCGGCCCTGTACATTTTTGAAGCATATATTCGTGATGTTTTTTGTTGTGCTTTTATGTTGTTTTTATATATATTGTGTTCTGAAGTGCTTTGATCATGTTTTTTTATCTGATTTTTTCCTGTTGGCGCTAAAAAAGCATCGCTAAGAACGATGTATGACATATGTCGTCATACATCGTTTTCTTGGCGACGCTTTCTTGGCGCCAACAGGAAAAAGTCGCCAAGGGTGGGGTATATCACATCAGTTCCTTATGTTTTATATTATCATTTTATCAATTACTTTATATTTGTTTTTGTACTTATTCATTTGCTGTTTTTTTTTTAATTTAAATTTACTTTTCTACTAATTTTTTTTTTTTTTTTTAAATGTAACTTGGTAGTATTCATTGCTTTTACAAAATATAATGAAACATAGTCTCTAAATCTTCATAAGTTACTATGTGCATACAGGTACAGTTGATATCACGTTTCATGTTAGAAAAATTTTCCACAAATTGATGGACAAAATAGTTTTAAAAACTACTTACGATTTTACAGAGAGTTGGTCTGGGACGAAGCTTTGAAAAATACATTACAAACCTTCATCACAGTCACTGCACATTGTACAAGCATTGTTTCAAATTCTTTTAAAGTTATCAGTTCTTTTGTTTACACGACATGATATAGAATTTAGAATGTCTTGAATGATATTCTAAATGAGAAGAGATACCTACCGGTCACTTTTGATGTATTCAAGGTTACTGTCAAAGAAAAGAATTCTTGTTTGTTGCTCATTCGTCTAAATTGCAGTAAATATAATTTCTCTTGTGGTGGGAGCCGAAATCAATTGCTAAACCATGGAAATTTTTTTAAAAGGTACGGGATCAAAAAGGTTAAAAACTGAATATCATTTCGGCAGTTACAGATCTGTCATTCGAGTTAGAGCAACTGAAATCCCCCTCCCAGGACCCTAGAAGATAGATCTATCTTCTGTGCTCCTGTTCCCTTCCCCCTGCTAATCCCTAATGTGCATCCCAAAGGAGCAGTAGCAAGAAAGGGAAAAGATGAAAGAGGAGGTGCCGCATCCCAGAGGAGCACTTTTCAGAAGAAACTTACAGTCTGTTGAGGTTCGGATGTCCGACGTTCTTCAGAACAAGAAAAGGAGAAGAAAAAAAAAAACAAAAAGTATTCTGCTGTGATGTTCAGTGTATTATGACACCTCAAAATAACCATTAACACAGAAAATTATGATCGCTCGTCGATCCCTTTATCTTCTGTTAATTTAGTGCCTATTCTGAGTCCATGGATATAAGTTGCTTATGCAGGTGAAGTATTTGAAAGATTAACTCAGAAAATTATCTTCGCTCGTCGATCCCTTTATCTTCTGTTAATTTAGTGCCCATTCTGAGTTCATGGATATCAGTTGCTCATGCAGGTGAAATATTTGAAAGATAAGTGATTACAAAAGATCAAAACTTCCCGCTAATCCCCTATTTCCCTAAAGATCATTTACATGAATGCAACTAAAAGCGCTCTGAGGGGTCCCATTCAACTCAGTTCTTTGGAGCGGCTTTCGCAAACTATCCTTTCCTGATGTTTTTTGCCACAAAATAATTGAAATAAGAAAGGAATTTAAAAGCAAGCTTTACTACTGCTATATTTCTTCAAGAAAAAGGGGGGGGGGAGGAAAACTTGTGAAATCGAGTCTGGATATTTTTAAAAACAAGCTTTGATAAATTTTGAATACTTTCATGGGATTAATTGCAATCAATAGAAAACCAGATATCTTATTACTATTTTTAAGTTTTCATAGAAAAAGGTACAATTAATGCGTTGGAGTAATTTTTGAGATAGTAAATTTAGTATGAAAAAACAGAGAGAAAGAATAAATCATTTTGTAATGTCTAAACGTACATTAAAAGAAAAGCACTCAAGATATTATCATTTTCATGCTCTGTTTTTCACGATCAACTTTTATCGACGATCAACTCTTCTATCATGGCCGCCAAGAATCAAGGAAAGTGAGGACCTTGAAGGTTCCCATAATTTTGTTTTTGCTTCAAAATCTAGTTTTCAGCTCCTTGCTTAAAAACTTGGGATAGCCCAGCCCTCCTCATCGGCTCCACACTGTAGCGAAATGACATTAATGGGCAGTTCTCAAAAGGTGGGAGCAAACACAGACTTCAACTTTGAAGCTTCAACACCAAATAACTTTCATTTTAATTAACTCTAAAATTTTTGAGGTAAATTATAATGCTGTATAGAGACAAGAATTGACATAAATTATGGAAAAAAAGCTCTTCAAATGCCCTTAAAAAATATTTTCTTTGCTAAATGGCACAATTTTGGACATACCAAAACGTTAACTGAGCAAATGTACCATCAAAAAAAAAAATTTTTTTTAATTATTTCCATACTTTTCAAAAAAAAATTAAAGGCATGAATCTTACGCTGAATATTTTTTTGTTAATATTTTACACAAATAACAAAAGTAAAGACAGATTATTTACTTTGTAAACGATTTTAGAAAAAAGTAAGTTTGAAATTTGATGCATGTCCAAAAGTTACGATCTTTACAATGCTATTATTTGAGAACTAAGTATATGATGTTTTCGTTTTAAAGGTATTTATCGATCCTCAGAATCAGTTTTTAATTGTTTAAAAGTGTTTTCATAAGCTTTTATGCAGTATCTTAGAAGAAAAGTAATTTTTCTTAAACATACATGTGAGATGTCCAAATGGCGTTACGATCTTGACGCCGATAATTCTGTCCGTTTTTCCCGCCGCTTTTATTATTTTAGAATTTTTTTTTCTCTTCTTTCTTTTGGAAACATAATTTAACGATCTCCAAATAGAAATACAAATTTCTTTTTTCAATAATTTTTTTTAGACATCGTTTTAATTCTTATGACATTAGAAAAAATATTCATTATTAAAAAAGATGTCACTTTTTACATTCTTTCTTAAAGCATATTTTGTTTATTTTTCCTCTAAAAATATATATGTCTCTATTTTTATTCTTTATTTGTTCCAATAAATCAAACTACAAGTTTGTATAATTATTTCGGAACTGATGTGATATACCCCACCCTTGGCGACTTTTTCCTGTTGGCGCCAAGAAAGCGTCGCCAAGAAAACGATGTATGACGACATACGTCATACATCGTTCTTAGCGATGCTTTTTTAGCGCCAACAGGAAAAAATCAGATAAAAAAACATGATCAAAGCACTTCAGAACACAATATATATAAAAACAACATAAAAGCACAACAAAAAATATCACGAATATATGCTTCAAAAATGTATAGGGCCGGGGTTTTTTGTAAACATATTAAAATACAATGAAATAAATTATTGTATTAATTACAAGTCGAAATTAATGCATTAATTTTTTTTCATCATTTCTCCGGGATACGAGCCCTCGGTCTCATAGTACTTTCGTAATGAGACCTCGGCTCGCCGGCCCTGCCTCGGTCTCATTACGAAAGTACTATGAGACCTCGGGCTCGCCAGGACCTCGCTTCGCTCGGTCCGTTATCCCTCCGACTGTTAATATACATTACAGTCGGAGTATGGTCACAATTATGTATATTTATGTATATTATGCATATTCATGTGTATGTACACCCAAGGGTGGCTCCTTCCGTTCAGTGTACAATAATGAGTTTTAAGTGTGAAATATGCACCATTATTGTGCAGATTTATTAATAAAATTCAGCATTTTTAAGAGTACAACCGAAAGAACTTTCAATTGTTAACTTAAAATTCAGTACCTAAAGGAGGCACGTTAATGTCTAAATAATTCGTGGCATCGATAAGCATTAACTTTTAGAACAAAATAACCAAACTATTTTTGTAAAATTAATTAACATACAGTAAAAATAAAGTTAAAAGCTACAAGAACCCCTCAAGGATTTGTAAAAAACAAAGAATTTCCGAAGTGAGAATTTTTATGTGAATTCTAAAATAAAGAACTTACCTTTTTATGGTATAAATCCTCACACTCAGTCCAAAACAAAACATCATCTGACAATGGCGCGTTATAGATACACACCACGTTGGAGTTAACTTTTAATTAACCTTCAAGTTTGAAGAAACTGGCATTTTCTAATGTTTTTACTTCAAAACACAACTACTGAATCTAAACTAACACAAAATAAGCATTCCTGTAAGGTATATTGCACAAAACAACACGTATCTCTCCTGCGTAAAACCAAGAACCCAAGTAAACAAGTTCGGACAAGTTTGCCTTCGCGTTGCCAACCACAGGTTAGTTTCACCAGGGATGCCATGCTTAAAAATTTATCGCCTCATTGGCGAGAAAAATATTTCAATTTTGTGCAAAAAATCGGATGTCGCCAAATGGGGGGGGGGGGGGGGTATATCACATCTGTACCATTATTTCCATGAAGCTTTTTTCTACCTTTCATCAACTTCTTCACAATCATTCCAAAACTTTATTATATGTAAAGAGCAGTATGTATAGCCATTTAAGTACTTCATTAATATCCTCTTTATCATTAAATTGCAAAGTTCAAAAAGTAGTAAATAAAATTTTCATTGGAAAAGTTAAAAATCAGATTAACAGTTGTCAAAAATGGTGAAACTTACATTATGATGATGTCCAAAATCCGTTACCTACAGGACAACAATGTCCAAAATCTGTTACCTACAGACTGCTGATTTAATTTGCTAATTAACAATTTTTACAAATACCTGCTGTCTTTTCATGTTCATATATTGTGTTCTAGGTATGCATACTATAGAATAAAAGCAAAATTGATATCAAATTCGAAAATTTTTGAAATTGCTCAAAGTTAACTTTTTTGTTCCCACCTTTTGAGAACTGCCCTAATGCAACTTATAGCTGTGTTAATTTTTTAAATGAAATTTTAGCACTAACTATAAATTGTTGAAATTTACCAAGATTGGGCAGGGCCCGTCATTCCAAGGGGGGGGGGAGGTTATGAATTTAATGCCCCAAATATTAAATTAATATTGGGGGGGAAACATGGAAATACGAGCAAAAATGTGTGATTGCTTATTATCTAAATTCCCCAACTGCCTTGATTGCGCAGATGAGCCCCTGTCTGGTTTGGGCCCCTTTCACTCGTTAAGCGGGCCCTATTTTAACCTTGACAAACTCCGCAAGCATAAATCTCTGTTTCTGAGAATTTTCTTAAAATGTGTCGTGCGGGAGGCTGGGCATAACGTTAGAACTCAAATTTTTCCTTCTCTCCGGCAGGTGACTTGGTGGGTGTAAAATAACTTTTCCCTTGGCCAAGGTTTGGTTTTCGAGCATGGAGGTTGGGGGCCTCTCTACTCAGGGTCTTATTACCGAGTAAGTCAACTAGACCGTAGCTTAGCGCCCCTGCTATTTGGGGGCCTCCAAATGGCTAAAACTGTTTTAACAAACAGCAAAAATTATGATGTTTGACTACAAGGACGCTCCGAAAAAGTGTCCGTCCTAGGGTCCCCGATATCTTAAAATTGGCCCTAGCTCTACTTACATTGGAAAGAAGTGCAAAGTTTTAGTTCTCTAGAACCAAAATAAGCTTCTCAAACAAAGTTTGATTCATGGAAAAATGTAACAAAATCAGGGTTGGCTTTCTGCTGGCAGAAACTAGTTTTTGCCGTGCCAGTGGCAGAAACTGGTTAAAACCGGCAGAAACTGGCAAAAACTTCAAATCATTTTAAAAAACTAAAGTAATTACTAAATGATGTTTGTTTAAACTAAAAATTTAAACTTCATTTCATCATTGTAAAAAATAAAATGTTATGCTAGTGCCCTTGATTTAGTTCAGAAAGGGAACTTTTCAATTACTGATGCTCGTAATATTTGGATTAATTTAACAAAGGACGAAAATCATATGGGTTCTTAGGCTAGAGGAATGATATACAGAATAGAACTGGCATTACTGTTTGTAATTTGCTCGCAAATAAGCTTCATCTAAGTTGCTTGTGATTGAAATTATCATGTGCTTCAAGAAGAAAGTGTCAAGTGTATCCAAGTTTGCACAAGAATGTGCTGAGATACTGGCTTAACGCAGCATACATATGCAAGTTTAAAGCGATTCTTGCCAGGAATGTTTCAAACTGCTCCATAGGACGCACCCATGATGCATAAGTGAGGTTTTGTGAAATTTTTCCTAACTTTGAAAAACAATGCTGTTTATAAGTTGAGTAGTAGTAAATGAATGCGATGTAAATATATATTTAAACTTTTTTTTTTCATGAATAAAAAATGCATTGTCTTCTTCATTAATAGGAAATTAATTATTTACTTTTTATAACTACTTGGTATATCAACTGAGTACCGAGTAATAGCCTAGTAGGCCGAAATATGTAACCAAGTATACAGTAAGGTACTATCAAAAATAAGGGTAAGTAGGTAGCAGCAGGAGTGAGTTTCAGAATTTAATTTGGGAGGAGCTTAAGTCAAATATTATGAGAATTTTCAGATTTAAGTTTGAGAGTATTAAAATCCTTGTTCACAAAGAGTAATTTTAAATAAGTTTGGGAAGGGTATGAGCCCTTCCTTAAATATACCTTGGTTCTTACAGTATAGAATGTAAGTTGAATTTATAAGCTGGTTAAGTTCAGTCAACACGTAAAATTTGCCCAAAATAATCTTTTAATATGTATTTGCAAAATTTCTCTGCTTTTTTTTTTTTATTAAAGTTTATAACAGAACCTATCTTGATCCTGGAAATAATTCCGGGGAAAATCCCATACCTATGTCACATTATGTAATTCCATAAATTCTGCATGGGAGAGCAAGATTCCTCCTGAAATTTCAGATTGAGTCCTTAAAAATGGTCCTGGCAGGACTATTTTCATGGACACAATCTCAGAAATTTAGATAGGGTCTCCTAATCAAAAGCTAAAACTTTTAATTTTAGCCAATGTCTTTTTTTTTTAAAAAAAAGTTTTGTTTGCATTGTTTTAATTCCTTTTATCTTAATGTGTTTTAACTTTCTGTATATTTATTATCATATAATTCTTTTTGAAGCCATTGTTCTTTTCTTTTTATAGGCTAGATTGTATGTTCTATTTGAACATGCAGCCGGTTATGCGTTGTTTCTCGTCAATGAATTTGATGAAAAACAGTTGCCCCAGATCCAAAAAAGTATTGCTGATATCAGTAAATTCCGTAGTATTGTTGACCTAGTTTCTTTTCAACCATTTAAAACTGGGAGAGATGCTTTGGAAAATATGAATAGCATTTCAGAAGGTAAGCCTTATTTATGTGTGGAATATGTTATGTTAGCAGTTAGCAGGGGATCCACTGATGCGCTATAGCGCATTAAAGGCGCTAGTTGTCTGAAAAGGGCCCCATGTTTCAAACACGTTTTCTCCCCCGCCACCCCCTCTAATTTTTTTTCCTCCAAAATTCTTGAAAATTTAACCGGAACAGAATGTAATAAATTTTCCTCCTGAATCGATTACAACCAGGCCCATCAGTTAGAGGGGCAAAAAGGAAAAGTATAATTACACCACTCAAAAATAAAAGGTTTTGAGTGGCTGGAGTTACTCAGGATCCAGTGCGAATTCTCTCAGGTTAAGAAATTTTGCTTGTTTGAGTTGAGACAATATATTCAGATTCACTCTTAATACAGATTACGTTAAATGCCAAAAAACTAATAGTTTATTAAATAATCAAAATAAGTAAATAAGGAAAAATGATAAGGATCCATGATTTCAAAAATAGCCCCATTTTTTTAAAAAACACGAGTCCTTGAGACCTGGTTTCATGGGTCGTCAGTTTAATCCCTGGCTACTCTTTCAATGACCAATTCTGAAAAAAGTAACCTTCAAACGCTGCAGTGGCTTTTTTTCCACCTGAACTGATTACCAGTAAAATAGTAAGAGAAAACTACATTAAATAGTCATAGAAAAAATGAGAAGCAAACCTACAACAAAATAGAATTTTTTAAAAGTTTTTTAAGCACAATTCTACTACAGTCGACTTGCGCTACAATGTGATTCGACTTACGCGAAACGGCTTTAACGTGAGTTTTTCGCAAGTAGTGAATTTCAGTGCTAATGTGAGTTCCTTGCCCGCAACATGAAAATGTTCGTCTAACAAGCTGGAGCTTAAGTATCGTCTTCAGTACTTGCTACTAAATATTGATTTCGTGAAGGGACTTCATTCCTTTAGCATTGTGAAGTGCAAAAGTTCAAACAACGTACTGGTCTATTCATCGCTTCGCCAATAGAAACAAATAACCACTCGGCATTTTCCACTCTAAATGTGATAGTTAATTTAACATAGTATCTAAGCGGGCTGTTTCAGCTTAAGCTAGTCAAGAGAAAGTTTGTTAAAATTAAAGAAAACGTCAAGATCCTTGATATGCAGGAGAACGTTGATATTAATGGAGAAGCTTCACGGTACCAACCATCATCATCATCTTCAGTTTTGAGATTTTTTTATATAGTTTTTTTATATTTTTTTAATGCAGTATAAATTCAGTCCCTTACATGGAAAACGTTGTCATATACTTAAGAGATGGCTTACAGCAGTCTGAAGGGTGTTAAAATGTTTGTTTATTTTTATCAAAAAGTCGTATACATACCCTTATTCACAGCGCAAAATTTGGACTTGCACAAGGGCTCTGGGACGCATCCCTCGCGTAAGTCGGGACTCGACTGTAAAAATATTTTTTAACTTTCTTTTAAGTGATCTTAATAAATAATTATGAGTCTGAGACTGATAAAGTCTGGACATCAACTTTTGTTCTAAATATAATTTTCCATCTTTAGTCTATCAAATATTAATATTTAAAGCTAGTCAAATATTTTATTGCTTATTTAATTAATATTCTTTTATGTGTTGCTGTTCAATTCCAGAATTCATTTAACTGTCATCAAACTCAAAATAGATTGTCTAGATAATTTATGTCTGTTTTTCATTAATTGATCAATTATCTTTTTTAGGGATTTTGCATCCTCAGCTGCAAGTGTTTTTAGAGAGTAATGTTCCAAAATCCAAAAAGAAACACCCTGTCACTCTAGGTGTTGCGGATTCTAAAATTGCTGCTGCTGTAACCGAAAGTCTGGGATTCAGTTGCTTAATTTCAGGTGTTGTTCCAGAAATATTAAGAGGTAATCAAGTTTGTTAGCAATCTCTGATCATTGTGATTTTTGTGTATTAATTTTTTAAATAACATACTTTTTTTTTTTTTACAATTTTTTGCTCAGTTCCTTTTCATGTTCAATTTTTATATGAGAATTCTCAAGGCTCTTTCATTTTTGATCAAATTAAATATTTTTTATTTTTTATATATTTTTTTGAGTAGATATCTTCTCAAATCTTTGAATGTTTGTTAAGAGAGTAAAGATTATGATAATTTCAGAGCATATAGCACCTGTATAAATGGATTTTTTTTCCTTCAGAATTTAGCCAAGTTGAAAATTTTTTATGTTGTAAAGAAATTCCATTCATTCATAGGAAATTTTAAATGTAAAAGAGAGATTTATTTTGTCCAACAGACAAGCAGATGTTGTGAGTTTTTCTGTCGAGAAATTAAATTCCAGGCGCACGCTGGGCTCAATTTACGACCTTCCTCACTTAATTCCGTATGATAAAAGTAGCCCCTGCGCAACATTTTGTATTTTAACCCCTTAACAATCTTTTTATTTTTAAGATGACAGTTATGAAAATGCCCTTTTTATTAATTCAAGAAAATTATGTTAATCACACTGTTTGCACACTATCCTGAGAAGATCACAAGAATGAGAAGTGGGAGACATATTTCAGCCGTTCATTATGACAGGAACAATCAGGAAGGGGTTTAAAGTAGCTCCTTATCAAAAGTTTTCATTGTAAAGCTGAAATTTTCTCAAAAATGGTTTATACTTCAAAAATAATTTAAGTCTGTTATAACTTACTTTATGTTTCCAAGCCTGGTAGGAGAACCTGTGAGACGTGCATCGCAGATTTTTCAGGGACCTGCAGATAATTTTACAAAAATAACAAAAAGAAGAAAAAAAAGAAATACAACTTGGCAAAGATCGTTTGGAGGTCGTTTTTTTTTTTTTTTTTTTTTGACCGGGGATGGATACTTCAGCATTTCTGCCAGACACATAGTCGCCATATTTGGTCATTCATATGATCGAAGTAGATAAGATGCTTAAGTGCCTAAGTTGTCAAAAACAAAGCAGAACTGGATGTTTTATTTAACTGCAAAGTAATGAAAATCACTTAAAATGTGCTGCAATTTTTTTTTTTTTTTTTGGAATTTTCTTGAGAAATGAAAAGTTTTATATTTAAAATCTTCATTGCTATTTTTGCAAAAGCGCTAAAAACTTTTCTACAAAAGTGTAGTCTCATGAGGTTTTTATTTTTGAATTATTTTTTTGCAACAAATTCAGAAATTTTTATCTTAATTTTTGGCACAGTTGCCATGTTTGGTAAATCCTTAGATGTTGGTACGCAAGGCTCTTTAAAATTGCCTACGTTTTCATAAACGGAATTGATTTTTTGCAATGCAAACTGTTGAAAATTAAGCAAAATGTGCCATTTTTTTCAGTTAATTCTTAATTATGGTCTTGAAAGATGCAAAATTTTATCTTCAGAATATTATTTTATCTTCATTGCTTTAGAGGCTAATGTGCTAAAAACTGACTATTGCATCTAAATTGTAGTTTTTTAAGGATTTTGAATTTATTACTACTTTTATGTAACAAATTCAAAAATCTATTTATAATCATGAATTTTTTGCATAGACGCCATGTTTGGTCATTCACAAGATGGCAATAGATGAGACTTATTTGCCTAAGTTTCCAAAAACAGAATTGGATGTTTCCCTCAATACAAACTATTGATGATAACATAAAATGCACAATAATTTTTTTTTTTTATGTATTGTATATTTGTTTTTTATAGTGCAGAGAGTTCTCTATTTATTTTTTATTAAAGGAATTAAAATTGCCCACTCCCCTTTTTTATACTTTAAAGCTCAGCGACAGTGGTGGCCACTAAGTTTTTTGGGTCTAGTAGCCACTGGCCAGTGGAAAATTTCTGAGTCTTGACCTTTACCAGGGACTCGAGTATTTTATGAAAACATAAAATAAAACTTGCTGCAGATTGTTTTCAACTGCCTGAAATAGTGTCGCAAACTGGCTAGAAAGTTTCTGGTACTGGGTATCCGAGTAAATTCTCCTTTTGATGAAACTCTTCAGTTGAATTTGTCAGCTTGCTTATGTTATAATGAAAATCACTTCTGCATCATAACATGTGCACTAGTATGTCATTAAAATTGAACCAGCATTTGCAAACAAAATATGGCATCAAAGAAAAATGTAACTTAGTTAAATATTTAAATGTAAAAGCTGTAGAATTACAATTTTGTGTAATTTATTTTGTGTGTACATCTTCCAAAAAATGCAAGTACAGAAATGTTCCTTTTATGCTTCAATACAATCAGAAATGTCAGGTCATCTGAATGAGGCATTTTACCCGAAAAGCTGCTATTTTTTGTTGATGTAACCTCAAAACATTTGTGCAATTTTATTTTCTTGTTAGTGTGTTACAATACTATTTTTAGATTTTGTGCTGGATTAAGATAAGCCAAAAGTTATGTATTTGAAAATGGATGAACCTATGAACAATTATTTAGTCCCTTTCAATAGATTTGTTGTATTTTATGTTTCTCATCGTATAACTTTTCTTGGTTTCAGGTATCCGTTTTCATTTTCACAAGCTTGTAAAAGGTTTTAAGGATTTGCATGCTGCAAACAAGACACAGTTAGGCTTGGGACATCATTATTCAAGAGCACGAGTGAAGTTCAATGTAAATAGAATCGATAACATGATTATTCAGACTATTAATATTGTGGATCAATTAGATAAAGATATAAATACGTTTGCTATGAGAGTTAGGTAAGTTTTGTTGATTACACTTTTTAATTAAAAAATTGAACTATAACAAAAAAATATCAAACAGCTTGCGTGTAGTATCCAGGCGCTGCATTTTCATGCTTATTTGCGATCATCAGTCTGGAATAGCCAGAATTATTTTTATTGCCAGGGTTCGCGTTTACGCGCTATAGCGGGTTTTTTACGCAAATTCGCGGGAAAGGGACGCAACTTCCGCGAAAAATCGGGTCCCAGGGACCCAGAAAACCCAAAAGATAAGAACCAGAAAAAAAAGGGAGAAAATGCTAAAGATCTATTTAGTAAATGCTTTTAAGCTTCAAAATGACCAGAAGAATCAACAGAAAAGGACTAAAATGACCCTATCTGTTTATCAGCTATTCAAACACACCCCAATTGTGGACCAGTCAATGGAATTTTAGTGATAAGACTTGAGCTTACAGTGACCTCCTGGGCAGACCTCAGGGGTTCACAAGTAGCCCATTGTACTGCATTCTAAGAATAAGCTTTCCCTCAACTTTTATCTTGAGGAAATTCCTAAAAAAAAGAATGAAGACTAAAAGTAAGAGAGGTTTTCAATGCAATCTTCAGGATTAATACAAGACAATTGTACAGTAAAAATATTGCAATTTGGCATTCATGTAACCAGAATTACTTTTGAAAATCATCACTTCGCATCCCCAATAAAAAGAGGGGAGAAAAAAAATGGCGAACATTTTCCAGATCGCGCTAAACACAGAGTTCGGAACTTTACATTTTTCTTGTTAAATTGCTTATGAATACTTGAATTTTATACAAAAGCACTTTAACCTTGTTCTTTTTCTAATAATTGATCTCTTTTTGATGGGTTATTTTTATTTGGACTTGCAAAAGTCGGGTATCAATCGATCGCACCATTTTCAAAATGGCGCGATTTAAAAAATAGAACAAAAACCAAAACAGATATTTTGAACGAGTCAAAATAAAGTCAAATATACTGATTTAAGATTGCAAATGAGCAATTTTCACACTCATATGAGAAAATGTTTCGTTTTTGCGATCGCGATTTTTGCGTTAGGTTCATTCGCTTGCGATTTATTATTATTATTATCTAATTGTCAATGATAATTGGGAAGGGGGGGGGGGTCTGTTTGCCTTTTTCGCTAAGAAAAATTTCCAGGAAAACAAAGGTTAAGGGAGTGTTTTTTGCTTGATCAATCAGAGGCACTTGTTTTATATTTTATGGTAAAACCCATTTTTAAAGTAAATTTTGAGTTAATCTCATTGTAACTGACCAAATAGTTTCTCACATAACTAAGTCTTGCAAGTGTATTATTTGAAAATAATTTTACAATGATAAAATCACAAAAACTTAGGGCAAAAATAAACAATTTATTTTATTTCATGCCTCCCCCCCAAGTATAAATATTTTTATATTATTCATTTACACACTAAGATTTTCTGTTTAAAATTTAAGGGACTCATTTTTTCCACCAAAGGACCCAAATCTATTTCATTAATGGGTCCCTGGGACCCAGGTTACGGATAGTTGAGCGCGAACACTGTATTGCACTTCCTCCAGACCAAAGATGGCAAATACAGTAGAATCATGTTTTTCAAAACTAACTAGAACCAAAAGCAATCTGAGTAAACAAAAATCTGGATAAACCGGGTAGTATAGGGAATGAACAAAACAAATCCCTGAATAATTATCTTAGTGTTGATTTGTAGACGTACCAAGAAAGCACTTTGGCCGAGTACTTGACCTTTCCCTACTCGGTTGAGTACCGAGTTATTTAGTACCAATTATGTTTTAAGAAGAACTACAAACACACTTGTGATAAATTCAAACTCATTGAAATAGTAGTATAGACCTAAATGTGCATATAATAGTTTTTAAAACAAAATTCCAGCTGAAATTTAACAACGCATTATTATTTAAAAAATCTTGTTTGTGTCAAAAATTTTATAAAAAAGTTATTTTTAAAATTAAAAGTAAAAAAATAAGTCAAAGGTATGATTAATCACATTGGAATTAAAACAAATTATATCAAGCTATTATAGTTCTAGTCCGCCGAACATAATACAGTAGAGTCTCGAAAATCCGAGGCAATTGGGGCTCCCGCCACCTCAGATTGCTCAAAACTCGAACTATCCGAAAAAATCTTTGGACTACATAAGGACATGAAGTGTTTACTTCTTACACTATGAAAAGGAAATATTGTCTCCTCAAAAAATTTATTAATCAAATTTCAAGATAAATTTATGTTTTAATTGATCCTAAATGAGTTTTGATTGTTTTTTTTTTCTTGATGTCTGCACTTGCTTGTGTGTAAATTTGCAGGCAACCAAAAAATGTCCCATGATTGTCCTTGAATAAATTTTGATGAGCTTTGTCATGACATTTGTGTCTACTTGTGAGCGTGTGTATGTATCTCACATAATACAAAAATGTTAGTCATAGAAGGAGAAAATTTCGTATATACGAATCGTACAGCATCAAGTTTTGCACTTCCTTTTTCCATTGCAATCGGATACTCTAAAAGATGTTTTTTCATTCTTTAAAGCAAAACAATGCTTTAATTTCAGGTTATTTTTTAGTATCAACCAACTTCTTACTTTCTCCAAGGCATCTCTTAAAACATCTTTAACACACGAGTCAATGAGTATTTCTTGGCGACTGTTATTGAAATAAACCTTTCAATATCATGTTATTGCCTTATTGTATGTTAATAGGAAAGTTCTACATAGCGAAATATTTCAATTTTCAGATTAAAGTATTTTTTGTCCATAAAAAGTATACCCTAAAATTATCAACCAAGCACCTCAAATTAAGCGAAACCTCGGACTTTTGAGACTCAGATTTTCAAGACTCTACTGTAATATAAAAATTTCATATTTTTTGCATTGCCCTATTTTTAAAAGATAAGTTTTATTAACTTTGGGGGCATTAAAATAAAGATTGACTCCATTGAAGCTTAACAAACTTCCATTAATCTCAAAATGTAAATTTCACTTGTTAATTTGAATTGAAAATGATTGCAGTATATTATATGGTTGCAAATCTTTATTAATTGTGAAATCTGTCCCAACAACATTGGCCAAGTACTGAGTACTCGGCAAATTGGCCGAGTACCAAGTAGTTATTGAGTACTCGGTATGTCTCTATTGGACGAAAAACAATGCTTTATAAAAACAAATTACTTATGACTGTTCTGCACAATCTAAGGCCAGGATTTATTTTTTTAGTCCTAATTTTGTGAAAAATATATTGTCCTAAATTTCTCTTTTTTCTTAGAAAAAAGCTATATTAGGTAAAAATTTAAATAGATATAAGTTTTAAAAAATTTAAATGTATAGTGTTTTTTTTTTCTCAGGAAAAATGTGATATGATGTGCAATAATATTGTTCCAATCACTAAAATATAATAAAAGTATATACTCTAATATGGATTCCCAGAGTAAAGGAATCTTCAAATTTGTAAATCTCAAACACAGTCATTTGAAAAAGTTGCCTTTAAAATTAGTGAATAGCTTACATAATATGGGCGCCAAAATTTTAGGAAAGAAGACTACATACAAAGAATGAAAATATCCAAAATCTGTGTGATTCACAACATTTCTTGACTTAAAAAAGTAAATAAATAAATTAATAATATAGAGAAAAATGAAAAATCTATGATTTTCATATTTTATTGCCATTCTTAACATCCATACTTAACTTATTAGACCAATTTTATTTTCTAAAACTTTAAATTTAAGATGAACACTGGTGAAACTTTATAATAACTTTTGTGAGTGATATTGGATTGAATTGGCTTGGATTTATTCAGTTATTTATTGATGATAAAGGCGTGGAAACTGAAACCAAATAATAACTACTGTAATGTAAATACCCCCCCCCCCCCCCCCCCGTTTTTGAGAGGAAGCCACCATCATGCCCGTTGAAATCATTTAAGAGTTTATTGTAAACATAAAATATTGTACATTCAAAAATGATGCTAAATATAAATAAAATAATCATGTAAAGTATTAAAATGAAAAATATTTCGTGATGACTTTAAATCTAGGTGGGCAAGATTTTGTAATCTCTAAAAAAGTTATCATTTTGCATCTATTGCTGTTTATTTATTATTGCTAATTTAATCATGTTTTTTTTTCTTGACAGAGAATGGTATTCACATCATTTCCCAGAGCTGATTAGAGTAGTTCCTGAGAATCATCTGTATGTAAAATGTGTCAGAGTTATAAATGATCGGAAAAACATGTCTGAAAATGTTGAGGAAGAATTAGAAAAAATACTAATGGATTCTGCAAAAGTACATGACATTATGGAGCTTGCTCGTAGCTCTATGGGTAGGTCTTGTAAAAATTTATGTATTTTTTGAAGCTTTATTCATCACCACAAATATATTTTGCTGATATTTTCAAAATAATAATAATAATGATAATAATAATGAGATTTTTATTTCTAACTTTCTTATATTTAATTTTAAGACTTAACAGCTTGTAAGTCATGGTCTGCTTAGTCAGTAGATCACTGGTGACTTAAGGAGCCACGTCAACAGAGAATTCAGTATACAATCAAACCACGTTATTTCAAATTTTCGCAAAAATTGTCACAAGTAAAATGTCACTGTAACCAATATTTGTTATTGTTATTATCATTGTTAATCTAAAGAAGAAAAAAAAAGCAACTTTTAAGATTTTTAACAATTTTTGTTTTTAAGCTTAAAACATTATTTTTCAGAAAAATCGATTATTCACTTACCTTTGAGTGTAGTAAAATTAATCATTTTAAAATAGAATTTTCTTACTTCTAGATATAATTTTTGCAACTGTTTGTGAACCTTTTTTATTAAATTAATGTTTGCATTTATAGATAGAATTTCACATTAAAATTCTTAATACATTATAATTCTTAATACATTATAATTCTTAATACATTATAATTCTTAATACTCACATTCTTAATATTGCTCAATGCTAAAAATTATAAATACTTCTTCATTTTCAGGCATGGAAATATCTCCATTAGATATGGAAAATGTTACAGTTTTTGCTGAAAGAATCAGTTCTCTCATGGAAAAAAGGAAGCAGTTGGTAGAATATTTAAAATCAAAAATGCATAGCGTTGCACCTAATCTTGCAACTTTAATCGGTGACATGGTAAGGAATCTTATATTTATTCCTATTTAGCACTTTACCTTTTTAACTGCGATCAGGGGTGAAAGTTTTCAGCCTTTTGACTGATTTCTGCCTTTTTGAAGTTTGCACTGATATGAGACAGAACAAGATATAAGTTAAAAATTAATAAGTTGAAATGAGTTAAATATGGAAAATTTTCAGACATGAGTTGTTTTATTTGATTTGTACGATTATAATAAAGAACCATTATTCATTACCTAATGACAAAACATACATAATTCTTGACTTAAAGTAAGACAATTATTTATGCAGTGAACTCCCCATTATCTGTGGCCTTTCACGTTTTCCAAAAAAAAATATCGGCGAGTATTAACTGAATGTAAATAAATGCAGACATTTTAACTTAACTAGTGCAAAATTTATACTTAGACATTCCTGATTCATTCTTCCCCCTCCCTCCCAATGACCATCAAACCTTCCAAGATCACCGACTAGTTGAAATCTGCTTTGTATATCTGCACTACTTTCTGATTTTTAGATCTACCCCACTTACTGAATTATAGCTCTACACTACTTACATAAGCAAGTGACTGGACCAATCTTAAAAAAAATTCTCCACACCAAACCTGTGCACTTTTGATGTAACCTAGTTTCATCTGGTATGTTTTGTTCTCGTGCATGTGTTATCTGTTTTCAATAATGAGCAATCTTTTTAAAACTTTTACATGAATTTTTTACACACATTTAAAAAAAAAAGCTATAGAGTAAATGTGTGTATGTGAGTGTCATTGATATCTTAAAGCTATTACATACACATCGTTTTTACCTAGTTTTTGCATTATCCGCGGTTACAGTGCCACCCTATTCCACGGATAAACGGGAGTCTACTGTAGTTAGTTTATAATTTTATTTCTTATGCAATCGTCATAGTTTGTCAGTGTATCTATATTTTCTGTTTTAGAACACTTTGCATTGAATGTAATGTTTAATTTTTAAGTATGCAGCTCTGTATTCAATCCTTTTGTTTGTTTGAAAATTGAATTTGTGACACATCGCTTTTTATTTTAAAAATTTCTGTCAAAGGAGTTTTTGCAACTTTCACTCCGACCGTGATTTCCATGTACTTGAATTTGTTGACTATATATAATGCCTCATCCCATTATTTCATTGTTTATATGTCAGTGATGCATTTTCTGAGATTTTGGAGATAGACCATTCATCATTTTGAAGACCACATACTTCTTATTCAATCAAAAAAGAGCTTTACACACTATTATTTGTTGCTTAAAAAATAACTAGGAAAAACAATTTGTAAAAACTGAAATTTTCTTCACTGAATGCTAAGTAGGAATTTCTCTTGAGCCTTGTTTTGAGATTTATCATGCAAAAAGCATACGTTATACCATAATTTATAGTGTGCATCAAAAGTAGTACAGTTAACCTTGTTGGTACAGTTAACCATGAAATTGCTTAACCTGCAGTATAATGTTACATAAAATACTTGTTTGGTCCTATCAGTTCACAGTAACTTCATAATTTATCGAATAGAATGAAATCCGATTAACACGAAAGTTTTTGTGGGCCTGCAAGTTTTGGCAATAAAGAGGTTTGACTGTACTTATAATTTTAACAGTAAGTTTTTGTTAAAAATACATAAATAATGGTAACTAAATGGCAGACTTTTGTGTTGCTTGATTATGCCTTAAATAGAATGTTAATAATGTTTGTCATTATGACGTAAAACCAATAAATAAATTTAAAAAAAAAAAAGCTGTTTTATAAAAACGTTACAGAATCAAACTGCAAAATCATGAAAATTTCAAGTATGGAATTTAAATATATTTTGACGCGAATTTGTTCAAAAACTGAACAGTTTAAAGTAGAGACGTACCGAGTACTCGGTAACTACTCGGTACTCGGCCAAATTCTGATCAGATACTCGGCCAATACCAAGTAGTTGCAAAAAATTGAATATTGTCCAAGACAGATATACAAATTTATAAAAAAAGAGCAAACATTATATTCTACAATTGTTTACAATTAAAATTTATAAGTCAAAGTTAAATTTTGAAAATAATGAAGTTTGTAATGCTTCAATGGAATAAATCTTTATTTTAATGTCCATAAAATTAATAAAACTTATTTATTAAAAATTATGCAAAAAAGGTAAGTATAGAAAACATGGAATTTTTATATTAAAAATGGATCTTTGCTACAAACAAAAATTAGTCATAAAAAATATAAAAATACCTTTGCTTAAAAAATAAAAGGAAATAAACCAACGTTAAAAGCACAGTGCAGGAACACTGCAGACACGTGTTTTGGCGTTACAAGGAATTCCTTTTTCAATGCACAAAATGGGAGCTTGTGGATTTAAAGGCATCCGACAAAAGTCGGATTTTTCTGTTGAATGTCTTTACATTCTGTAGCTCACATGTTATGCACTGAAAAAGACGTTCCTTGTAACAGGGGAGGGGGGGTGCAGAAACACGTGTCTGCAGCGTTCCTGCACATTTTTTTTATCCACTTTTAAAAATTATTTATGTTTGGCGGACTAGAACTATAATTGATTGGTATTAATTTGTTTTAATTCCAACTTGATTAAAGCATAGCTTTTATTTATTTATTTTTAATTTTAAAAATAATTTTTTTGTAAAACTTTTGACACAAACAAAATTTTTTATTCAATGCGTAATTAAATTTCAGCAGGAATTTAGTTTTAAAAACTATTATATGGACAAGGAGGTCTATACTACTATTCCAATAAGTTCAAAATTCGTCACATGTGTGTCCGTGGTTCTTCTTAAAACATAATTGGTACTTGGTAACTCGGCCGAGTACTCGGTATTCGGCTACTCGGCCAAAGTGCTACTCGTTACGTCTCTAGTTTAAAGGTAGCTATAATATCTTATTGACAAAATATAAGTGCAATAAACGTGCTTTATTCTTTGAATAATACTTTAGGAAAGGATACACGAGTACTAGACAACATGAATGTACTTTATTATGCCATAATGAAGAGAACATGCTAGTGCTGCCAAATAGAAGGATAAAAGTGTTTTACAAATTACTATATGAAACAAATTATGATAAATCAGTTTCAGATGCTCTTTCTTTATTTTTACCATGCTTGATTTTTTTTTATTAGATTTTTTATTCTCTATTTAATGCAACATCAATTTTAAATAATGTAATACAAAGTTCCTTTTTTGTTTTCACTGCTGCAGCTTGGCATATAAAGTAAAAACTTAAAGTAGTATGGGAGATAGCTTACACAAAAAACATTTGTGAGCTGTTGAAGCACAGAGCTTGCTTGATAAGAATCTGCGAGGGTTTCACAGGAAAATGTATTGAGTTCGGGAAAATGAGAGAAATTTATGTAAGTAAAAAATACTTTCATGGTATCCAACTCTCCAGTGGGGAAAGGATTACGGGTGAGGTTATAACTAAATTTTCGAAAGCATGCAATCTCATGTTGCATGTTCTCCAACAGTCACGATAATATTCTCATCAATTCCAATCGAGCATTTTATGAATCTTCTTTCGCATTATGAAAACTTTCTTCTGTTTGCAGTCTTTCATTCCACTTAACAGCATTTAAAAAAAAAAAAATCTGTGCTTTGGCATTGTGTTTTTGGGAACCAATTTTATAATGAACTAGCCGCCTGCGGCGACCAGCTGGTTCGCCTTCTTATGGCATTCACCTTTCTATGCAAGCAGCCACCTATGGCGGCTGTTCGGCTAATTTGTCATTTACCTTTTTACTTCAAGTTTTTTTTATTTAAGTAGAGCAAAAAAAAAAGTTATCTCCAAAATTCCCTGTGGTATGCAATAAATAACAAAATAACGTAAGTGACAAAGAAAAAAAATTGCTGTTTTTATTGAATTAAATGCACACAAATATGAAACGTAATGTAATATAGATACAGCAAAACGTCCAGTTTGGGTGGGGAGGGAATGGAAAGAGCAAGCGCTGCCGGAAAACCGCGTAGTCATCACATCATAAAATGTAAAAGTGTTAAAAAAAAGTTAGCATTGTTTGTGGTTAAGATTCCATCGTAAATATTGAATCGAAATCCAAGTAGTGACGTCAGGGGCATAAAAGATTAAAGAACGCTTTTTCGACCAATGTGTAGAAAGACATGATGTGTTCAGCATTAAAAAAAAAGTTTTTTAAAAATACTATTGCATATTTTTAAGAACTTTTTTCTTTTGAAGAGGGCAAAATGTTTTTACTATTACCAACTCAAATTTTAGAAATGAGGCTTTGATACTACTCTCGCAGGATGATATTGGAAAAATATAAAACCCAGGAAAAAATGCAAATTGAAGGTTTTTTCAAAAATTCATAAACAATACAAAAATTGCTCTATCTTCAAAATTTTTTCATTTATCATATTTAAAGTTAAATTTCGAACACTATAGTACAAAACATATTTGTGTGGTGCGATTGGTTCGGGGTCTGTGAGGTAAAAAGTGCAAAAAAACACATAAAACATTAAGTAACTTTTTTCAAATTAAAATATCAAAAATCGAAGCCCGAGGTGCACATCTTCGGCAGAAACTGTACCTGTATACCAAATTCCATCTTTCTAGGCCTTACCGTTTTCCCGGGATGTGCACCACACACGCACACAAACATCTTATTTTACTATATGTATAGATGAAATATTTTCTTAAAGTGTCACTTGTTTAGTCTTTTGAATTAATAAGAATACAATTGATATAAAACTAAAATTTATGCGCTAAAATGCATCCCAGGACCTATTAATCAAAATTAATTGGATTGCTATTAATCTGGAGTAAACTTTATAAAATTTCTACAAAGAAAATACCTAATATCATAAACATTCTTCGTTTGTTTTTTTTACTGAATGGTCATTTAAGTAAATTGTAATATCAAATACTAATCATTGTTGTCTGCTATGCTATTTCTATGTGCTTCAGGTATGCAAATAAAATGTCTTTCTAGCTAACAGATTTTTAATTTTTAATGAAAAATTTTAGGTTGGAGCAAGACTCATTGCTCAAGCTGGTAGTTTGATAAATTTGGCAAAATTTCCAGCATCAACTGTTCAAATTCTTGGTGCAGAAAAAGCATTATTCAGGTATGTTGAATTTTTAACTGTCATACTTGTAAATAAAAATTGAGTTAAGGACTATCCATGAATGTCACACATTCACCTTTCACCTTACCCCCTCCTCTTATCACATATCGCCCAGTAATAAAGAAAGTGCAATTCCCCCGAAACAGATATACCACTTGGTGCATTAACAACCCTCCAAATACCCTAAATCCTTGTTCCAATGGCATGAAAAACTATATTTTCGGGCAATGCATTTTTTTTTTTTTTTTTTGATTATACATATCTCACAGACGAGAATTGTATTTTGGCCTTCAGGAAAACTGCCAAAATTCCTGAAAATGTACAGCAAGAAATTTAATTGCAGTTTATTTCAAACAAACAGAGTGTAAACAACATATGATTTTATGAGATTTAGATGAATTTAGAAAAAAAATAAGCACCTGTCGTAACGGGTGTACCACAAAAAGTCAGAGTAGCTAAATTATTCAACTTTAAGTTACTTATATTTTCAGTAAATTACCGCCCATTAGCTAGGGCTAAAGCTGAAATACATGGAATACACCACCAGCTCAGTCATTTCCAGCCGAGGACTGCAGTTTCGTGCTTATTAGCACTCATCAGCCCGGCATAGGAAAGTGACTGAGCTGGAGATGGAAAACCTCTGAAGGAAGCCAAGAGTGCGAAACAAACTGGTAGCTAATACAGGATTAGCAGACCAGACGAGTGACCGAAGCAATGGTTCGGTTCAACTCGAAGATTGAACGCGAGGCAAGGTATATTCAGTAAATTACCGCCCATTAGCTAGGGCTAAAGCTGAAATACATGGAATACACCACCAGCTCAGTCATTTCCAGCCGAGGACTGCAGTTTCGTGCTTATTAGCACTCATCAGCCCGGCATAGGAAAGTGACTGAGCTGGAGATGGAAAACCTCTGAAGGAAGCCAAGAGTGCGAAACAAACTGGTAGCTAATACAGGATTAGCAGACCAGACGAGTGACCGAAGCAATGGTTCGGTTCAACTCGAAGATTGAACGCGAGGCAAGGTATATTCAGTAAATTACCGCCCATTAGCTAGGGCTAAAGCTGAAATACATGGAATACACCACCAGCTCAGTCATTTCCAGCCGAGGACTGCAGTTTCGTGCTTATTAGCACTCATCAGCCCGGCATAGGAAAGTGACTGAGCTGGAGATGGAAAACCTCTGAAGGAAGCCAAGAGTGCGAAACAAACTGGTAGCTAATACAGGATTAGCAGACCAGACGAGTGACCGAAGCAATGGTTCGGTTCAACTCGAAGATTGAACGCGAGGCAAGGTATATTCAGTAAATTACCGCCCATTAGCTAGGGCTAAAGCTGAAATACATGGAATACACCACCAGCTCAGTCATTTCCAGCCGAGGACTGCAGTTTCGTGCTTATTAGCACTCATCAGCCCGGCATAGGAAAGTGACTGAGCTGGATGGGCGGTAATTTACTGAATATACCTTGCCTCGCGTTCAATCTTCGAGTTGAACCGAACCATTGCTTCGGTCACTCGTCTGGTCTGCTAATCCTGTATTAGCTACCAGTTTGTTTCGCACTCTTGGCTTCCTTCAGAGGTTTTCCATCTCCAGCTCAGTCACTTTCCTATGCCGGGCTGATGAGTGCTAATAAGCACGAAACTGCAGTCCTCGGCTGGAAATGACTGAGCTGGTGGTGTATTCCATGTATTTCAGCTTTAGCCCTAGCTAATGGGCGGTAATTTACTGAATATACCTTGCCTCGCGTTCAATCTTCGAGTTGAACCGAACCATTGCTTCGGTCACTCGTCTGGTCTGCTAATCCTGTATTAGCTTCCAGTTTGTTTCGCACTCTTGGCTTCCTTCAGAGGTTTTCCATCTCCAGCTCAGTCACTTTCCTATGCCGGGCTGATGAGTGCTAATAAGCACGAAATTGCAGTCCTCGGCTGGAAATGACTGAGCTGGTGGTGTATTCCATGTATTTCAGCTTTAGCCCTAGCTAATGGGCGGTAATTTACTGAATATACCTTGCCTCGCGTTCAATCTTCGAGTTGAACCGAACCATTGCTTCGGTCACTCGTCTGGTCTGCTAATCCTGTATTAGCTACCAGTTTGTTTCGCACTCTTGGCTTCCTTCAGAGGTTTTCCATCTCCAGCTCAGTCACTTTCCTATGCCGGGCTGATGAGTGCTAATAAGCACGAAATTGCAGTCCTCGGCTGGAAATGACTGAGCTGGTGGTGTATTCCATGTACTTATATTTTGTTTGAAAAGCCAGATTACTCTCGCGATTCATTTTCTATAAACATTAAGAGTTGAACTTTTGTAAATAAAGTTATTTAGTAATATGAATTAATTGCAGCGCATTACAAAAAGTCTTGGTTTTGTGCAAATTTTCGAATTTTGACGTTTTGGAACGTTTTGAGGTGTGCTGAGTCCATTTCGACCATTTTTGGAAAATGTCTGTGTGTGACCAGTTTTTTTGTGGCCACTCTACAGCAAAAACAACGGCATGAAATCGAACAAAATTTGTGCCCCTATGTGAACTTGTGCCATTGGTTTTTGGCGCGAATTCCTCCAAGGAGGGTGGAGCAATGTCTTGGGTAGTAAAAAAGTAACAATAGCTAAAAGAGCGCTAGAAATATTGAGTGATTTAGTAATATTGCATATATATTGAACGATCTCAAAAACAAATCTGAGCTTTGGAATCCAATTTCATCTGCTTCTGTAACAGCCGCTCGCCTTTTTTTGTAATGTGATTTACTACTGGAGCGTCACTAATTTTGAATTCACCATTATTTTCAGCACTTCTTATATTTTGTATTTTGTAGTAGTGAACTTGCACATTCTTGATTTTACCACGCCCCCTCAAAAAGTAATTCAATTGCATCCAAGTTTGTCAACTACTTGTAAAAAATTCATTATTAAATTTACCCGAGTTTATCTTATTACGTTGAAGGCTTTAAAAAATGAAGACTTTAGTCAGGCAGTAGAACATAGAAATAGGGGAATTCTAATACTCTAAAACAGTAATACCCTACATACAGCTCGCAAAACTGATCCTCATGGCCAACTGAAATATCTGGTTTAGAAAAAGGAATTTACTAAAAAACGTGGCTTTATTTTAATGAACGCATATACTGTCAAGTTACATGGATGATTAGATGCACTATTGACACCAAAGGACAATGTTTTTATGAATTAAATTTATTATTGGAAAATTAGTAATGATTCATTCAATTTTTGTCCCATGAATTTTTATTTGGCCCAAGTTATTAAATATTTGTTAGACATTTAAACATCAGTGTATTGCATTCACTATATTTTTATTTTGCTTGACTTTGTATGATAAAGAAAATAAGAATTTATTAGTTTGTGCAGTGTGCACTGATATTTTTTCAGTCACAAGTAAGTGCTCCAATGAGATAGTGGCACTCACGTAACAATTTTTCTAATGCCCATTTCCGGAAATTGTCAAGTTTTACATTAAATAGTACTATTCCCTTTGTATAACAAGGTCATGGAAAATTTTATGAAGTTCTGAAAAAGTCTTGGAAAAGTCATGGATTTTTTTTTATCCAAATTGAGCATGAACCCGGATTTAAGCAAGGCTTTTAACTTTCAATTTTCGCTCTTTCCTTTTGCGATAATTCGGAAATTCGTACGGTAGTCAGGTTTTTGTGTGCAAAATTTTATTTTTGCAGGGAATATTATTTCCTCGTCAAACATGAGGAGGGATCAGAATTCATAAGAAAGATATAAGAGAAAGTTTCGTGATGGCCACAACATACTAGTTAATGACGGTTGAAACTTCATTTGTAGTTCTGCCTTGACTTAGAAGCAGTAACTAACTGCTTAACCGTTTAACCGCCGAACTATTGACAAATGATCAAATTTGAGTAATTTTTTGAAATTATGTCTATTTATGTCTAGTAAATACAGAAATAAAATAAAATTTCCAGAAAAAAAAATTTTTACTATGTTTTTCAGTGTGTTCCATTTTTGGAACATTGGCGCTTTGCATGAAGTTTTTTTTTTTTAAGAGAATTTTTTTAAACTAAGAGGTTTTGAATGCGGTTTTTATCTTAGCATACTTTATTGCGGAAAAAGTAATATTTTAAATTGCATTTATGTACATATCAGAATCAGAAAATCCAATACAGAAATATCTAATGCCCATGATATGAAAGGAAGCATTGCTGGTGAAGTCGTTTCTCGCAATGGAAACATTTCTTAGTCGTATTTTTTTGCACGCCGCGCAACGTCCTTGGGATGCAGATACAATATAATGTCCGTCAGACATTCTTGATCGTTTATGTAAAGGACAACGAGGCCCTGGATGACTTTCTACTCGTACTTTTCTTCTTAGGAGGACAGTTGTTATTTCTCTTCAGAACTCTAAATGCTTCATCTTGAGACTTCGTGTAACTCACAATGAAGTAACCAACTGGCTACAACTGAAGTATTCAGAGCATTACTAAAAAGATTCCACCACCATTTTTTACTCCTCAAATGAGGTCTGTAGCTCCCAAAAAGTTTATCCAAGACGTCCACCCCCCCCCCCCCCCTTCATTGTATCTCTTGATAAGATGAGGTTGTGGCACATCTATCTTGCATTTCTGCGCATTTGAGTAACATTTTACAGATAAAGTGGCTCATGTGTATAACAATTAGATGCTACTGTAACCACTGCATTATTATTCCAGCTGCACATGTACACTGATCCATCAGATCGATAGTCAAAATTTCCTCGATCTTCTTTAGAAAGGGCTTTTTTGGATTTCAGTGGACAATGGCCAGTTCGGTTTTCACGAATTGTTCCTGTTGCTCGTACAGTTTTTTTTTATGATAGCTGAGAAATTAAGCCATATGATGTAAAAAAGTTATCAAAGTATACTTCATGCTTAGACGTGTCAGTCAAAACTGATAATAGATCATTTACAACTCTGGATCCTAATTGCATATCAGGGGATCCTACTTTTTTGCTTGAATAAATCTCCATGGAATATGGATATCCACTTGAAGAGCACAGCATCCAAATTTTGAAGCCGAATCTTATTGGTTTTCATCTAACAAACATTTTACATGAATGCCGACCGTAGTAGGGAACCATAGATTCATCTATGCTCAATTTTTCATGAAATACACCAAATTGTTGAGGGTTTTTACACAATTCTTCGTAAATAGGGAAAACGTTTCTTAGTTTGTCATTTTGTTTTAATTCATGGTTGTCCATCCAATGAAAGTTGTTTTTTATTTTTCGAAAACGATTTTGAGGCATAACTGTTGGTACAATTGGCACAGATGTATCTTCTGCACTGCTCCAATACATATCTTCAGAAGGAACAGAATGGTACCCACTCAATAGCAACAAACCAAAAAATTGTAGGATTTCATCTCTGTCAACATCTATTCTTCCTCAGTGATATTGCCTAGTTCATAAGGGGGTAATTGGCATATATCTACATCTGACAAATCCGAATCTGACAATGTCTCTAAATAAGCCACAGCTTGTTCCACAGTAAGAAATCTTGTAGACATTTTTTAACATTTATGAACAGTTGGTATACGTCAAACAGAATTTCGTTTCGCTCGAAAACAAAGCTAGCGAATTATTGAACTGCATTTAAAATATGAAGAATAAAGCGCTCACTAATATTATTTTTTATTATCACGTGACAATGTAGCTGTCCGAGCAGGTGTGGATTCGGAGCCATATAGTCCGTCAAACAGAAGACTGTTATTATTTTCTTTGCTAACGAAACGTCATATCCTTTCAAAATATAAACTTACTTGGTTTTGCCAACATCTACATCAGAGTACATTCAAAATGAGAAAAAAAAGAAACATATATTACGAAAAATGAAATTTCCCCTTGGAAGTCGAACGATTTACTTCTTGGAAATTTGACTCCCTAAAAGCGACAATGTTCCAAAATTGGAACATGCTATTTTGAAGGGGTACACCTTTCAGAAATATCATTGTACATTTCTACAAGCATTTTAAAATCATACATTGAAGTATTTTTCACAACTATAATAAATATCATCACATTTTTCTGAAAAAGCCAATTTTTGGTAAATTTTATAAGAAAAAGTTGCAAAAAGCTAAAAAAAACACTCATCTTTGAAAAATCGCAATAAATAATTGAAAACATATAAACAATTAAGCAGGAAATCAAAAAATACTTTGAAATAAGACTAAACTGTATTAAAAAAAACTTGTTTATTTTAACGATATTTCTTGGGAAAATTTTCACTTAAATATGATGTTCCATTTTTGGAACATTGGCGGGTAAACGGTTAATACTGAACAGGTGTTTCAGTTGACCACTAATAGTATACAATTATGCATGTTATTAGCACGCCATGGGTGCAAGATCTTCCATCTCAGGACGGATTTCCGTCTTGAACAAAATTTCCGAGACGGAGCTCGAGACAAAAAGAAATTGCATGACTTTCTTTCAGTTTTTACTTAAAAATGAAAAATTCAGTGTTTGAAAAATATGCTTTATTATTACAGGACCGTTCCATAACCACGAATTTACATCGACATTCTCTCAATTTTCCGCCTTGGGTTTGTTTTATTTACAGCGTGCTTTTGGAGGAGTGGCTTTTAGACTTGTGCCCTTTGAATTTTTTTAGATACAGCTCTGTTATTTTCAACTCACTTCATTGCAGAATGCGGAGTTGCTCACTATTCTACCTGATTTTTTTGGAAATAATCGTCTCTAATTGAAAATTTAGCCTTTTCTCTTGCTATTATTGATCATCCTTCCTTTTTTTTTGCAAATTTTACACGCATAAATGAAAATTATGTGCGCTCTTAAAATGTCTTAGAGTTGAATCTGAATCCCCGTTTGAGGGTAATTGCTGACGAGATGAAATGTTTACGCCACAGCAAAGGGTGTCCACATACCATGTAAAACGGGAACTATCTGGGATTTTGAAGATTTTAATGAAAATGGGAATTTTGAAAAGAATGGGTGGAGGGATTTCGAGCTGGTTTGAAACACTGATGGGCAACTGTTTCTGCATTTTTGACAAAGACTTATGGAATCACTAAATTCGAATGTCACACTTGCTAGAATGGAAATATGGAAGGGGAGAGATGGAGAGAAAGGAGAAAAATAACTGCAGCACAAGTTGGCGAAAAAAAGCTGCTCTTGCAAAGAGGGTAAGTCTGCAAATTAAACCACAACACTGAAGTCTTAAAACATTAATATCTTGAACAATCAAAAAGAAGGGGGGGGGGCTACTCAAGGGCTCCAGTATAAAATGTGGAAGAACTGAATTGAAAGCCATTTTTGAAGCTAGGAGTGGTTCAGGATTTCTCCTCTGCAAACTCTTAAAAATTTAAAAAGTCAAATGTTTAGGCTGAAAAAATGGGGAGAGGGAGGTTTTTTTAAAAAAAATCGAAAACTGGAGTCTTAAAAACACTAATTTAAGCAATCTTTGGTGAATTTGTGAGAGATGGTTTTGGTGTTCTGACATGAAAATATTTTGTAGATGTTGTATTCTATTTGAGGCTATACTTAAATGACTTTGGGGAAATTAACTGGGGGGGCCAAATTAAGAAATTTGGGACCCTCTCCCGAAAAGTGTTTGTAATTGAAGTCTTAAAACTTTTAGGCTGTCTTTAGCAATGTCAAGAGGGTGCTCTCTTTAGGCCAAATTCCGAAACTGGAGTCTTAAAAGCGCAACTTAACCACCTAGCGGTTCCGGGTCCCCCTTTCTCAAAAAAATTCAAAGCTGAAGTATTCAGAACTCAGCTTTAGGTAATGTTTGGAGGACTTAAGAAGAGGGAATTCGAAGGCTTTCTCTCAATAAATTTTAGAACTTAAATTCTGAAAACTTCGGTGATGAAAAGGCAGAACAGTAAATTTAAGTCAAATTTAGCGCACTAGGGGCAGGGAGGGGAGGGGGGGTGGCGACTCTCTCCCCCGAAAATTTCTCCATGCTGAAGTATTGAAATGCTATTTTGACTATTTTTGAGTGAGTTAAGAGTTAGGGGATTCAGGGGTCTTTCTCGAAACATTTTTGAAATAGAAGTCTTAAAACGTCTTTGGCGATGTGAGGAGGGGGATTGCTCTTTCAATAGAAAAATAAATCTTAAACACAAACCAGGGTTGCCAACTGAGGGGATTCCCCCCTAAATTTAGGGGGGATTTTTTAGGGGTTTAAATTTTAGGATTTTATTATGTAAAAATGTTTTTCTTTTACCTATAAAAATGCTATTTTTTGATTGTTTCATACATTTCTTTACTTACATATACTTTTTGAGCATTTTGTAACGATTGGTTTTGATCAGAAATGACATAAAAATGAAAAAATAATAATACATAAAAATGAAAATATCATTTTAAACCAGGGTATCTCTACGAAAATAAAGCAAATCATTTTTCGCTCTTGTTAAAATAAAAAATAAATAATTTAAATAATAACTAGTATGTTGTGGCCATCACGAAACTTTCTTCTATATTTTTCCTTTTTCTGATCCCTCCCCATGCTTGACGAGGAAGCAATATTCCTAACAAAAACAAAATTACACATGCAAAAACTTGACGACCATCCCAATGTCTGAATTATTGTAAAAACAAAACAAAGAGCGAAAATTGAAAGTTACTTTAAAAGCTTAACTTGAATTAATTACAAATATTTTATTTATTAACAAACATAAGATGGCAACAGTTAAAAATTTTAAATCATTGAGATAATATTTCCTATCATTTCCATACAATTAAAATCACGAGAAATACGCAGACGACAATCTATTACGATTTGTCTTTCTTATTGTTGCATTAATAAAAATATTTTTATTCGCAAAAAAAAAAAAAAAAAATCAACACGTCTTGGAGCGATCGGCGTCAAAATCGAACCAAAGCCTGTTTACATATGGATTCACATATATTCCAAATTTCAACCAGAACGTAGCATTACTTCTTGAGATAGGGTACTCAAAATGGAAAAAAAGAACGGGTGATTGCGCTACCCCCCTTTTTAGCTGTTGACACAAAAATAAAATCAGTTCTTATACCCATTAAGGGTTACTTGCCGATAAATTTTTCTTTCATTCCGTTCATTATTTCTTGAGATACAGCTGTCACAATTGACGACAAAAAACGTTCTATAGCTCAACCCCCGTTTGAGTTATTGACACCAAAATTGAATCAGCACCTGTTCCTGTTAATACCAACATATGGACCAAATTTTGTTTGATTCCGCCAGTTACTTCCTGAGGAATAGCAAGCACGCGTAACTCGAAAAACATCCCATTGCTCCACCCCCCTTGGAGGAATTCGCGCCAAAAACTAATGGGCACAAGTTCACATAGGGGCACATATGTGTACTAAATTTCGTTCGATTTCATGCGGTAGTTTTTGTTGTAGAGCAGCCACAAAAAACTGGTCACACACAGACGTGACACACATACATACACACACTCACACATACATACATACATACACACACACACACACATACACACACACAGACAGATAGACATTTTCCAAAAATGGTCGAAATGGACTCAGCACACCTCAAAACGTTCGAATCCGTCGAAATTCGAAAATTTGCACGAATCCAATACTTTCTTCTATATATTAGATATAGAAGAAAGTAAAAAAAGAAACTCCATTTTAAAATTTAAGGTAAGAGGGGTTTTTTTGCCAGTCTTAATGGGCGTTATGTCTCTCAAATAAATGCATTACTTTAAAAAAAGGGGGAATTACAAAGTTTTAAAAACCAAACATGTGTTTTCTTGATGGTAAACATTGTCCACAATTGTTTATTTTCATTTTAAAAAAAGCTACTGTATTTAAAGGTTTCATTTATTTAAAGGTATCATAAAAGAAATTTGAATTTAATATTTACCTGGAGAAGAAGCACACTATGGTCTTTAGGAAGATATGAGAATGTGTAACACACACACATTTCAGCATTTTGCTAAAACTTACCTCTGACCAAGATCAATGTTCTTGTTGGGTGACAACTTAGTAGTACTGAGTAGCTTTTTCTGTTGAATTAGACTGAAAGATAAAATTGCAAGTAAATCATGGCTCCAAAATTATCTTGTCCGACATGTCCAACGCATGTAAAAATTCTGATGGAGCATGAATCTTTTATCTGCCCGGCTGGGCATGTAATTTTTTAATTAGGTATTGGTAATTTAATGACTTATTGTAAACTAATGTTTTATATTGAAATAATTCTTGATTCAGATATCAAGCTGTTAAATTAATTTTTGTCTGATTAATGCTATGTGACAAATTGAAACAAAATAAAAAAAAACTGGGCATGTAAAATTTTATTTGGGCATGTATTTGTTAAACAAACATGCCCGGGACGACATGTAAAATTTCAAAGATTTTTCTAGCCCTGAAGTAAATTGTGTCACAATTTTCATTTTCTTTCCTTTTAGAGCCCTAAAGACTAGAGGCAACACACCTAAATATGGCTTGATTTATCACTCAACCTTCATAGGAAGGGCTGGTAAAACAAATAAAGGAAGAATATCTCGGTACTTAGCAAGTAAATGTTCAATTGCTTCACGAATTGATTGCTTCCGAGGTGATTAATTTCTTTCATACTTATTTATTATTGTGTGATTTTAGGGAGAATTTTATTCATGTAAAAATAAAATGTTGAATGGCTTAAATCAGGGTGGCGACAGATCAGGGAAATCAGGGAGATCAGGGAAAAGTCAGGGAACTTTATTAATCAGGGAAATATCAGGGAATTTCGAAAAAATAACAAAAAATCAGGGAAAATTGAATTGATGAAGAAAAAAAAATTTTTTTTTTTTGCTTTGCAAAATTAAGTGCCCTAATTCTCTATGAATTTTCGGCCAGTTGTCTGTTCAAAAAAAAAAAAATTAAAGTTAATGAGATGCGATTATACACTGCCGCATATTTGTGCATCTTTTTTCCTCAACGTCAAAGTATTGCATTTTACTTATTAACCACAGGTTGAACTTCCTAAAATTGCTTCTGTGTCTGTAAAGTTGTTTATTTTACCTAGCTTGAAGTTTGCTTTCACGCCTTTCAATACTACGTAAAACAAACAACCCTACTGGCAAAGAGGAAACCATCATTAATGCCTTAGCTCCTTTACCTTTATTCCATTGTCTCGAAGTAATAAGCGTATTGTAATCAAGATTTCAAGAAGAAATTTTTGCTTTTTGAATTAATACTGATAAAAGCTTAAAAGTTATTACTGCTTCGCATTTTTTATGCAATTGCTAAAATTGAACTTTGAATAAAAAAAACATTGTTTTTTGCCGTTATACTATTTGCTGTCACAACAGATTAGAAAGGTTTTCTTTTTTTCAGGCTTAAATGATTCTTTTATTTTAAAACCAAGTTGTATTCTTTTATATATTTTGAAATTAAACAATTGTTTTTTTTCCCTCTTGTATTTTATGTTTGTTACAAAAGCAACCTAAGATTTTTTTCGATACATACTGAAATCATTTGAAATAGAGTTAACTTGTGCACTTAAGTAAATATCTTTATCTTTTTATTGTTAAAATGCTGTAATCATTCATTAAAACCTATGTTCTTGATTAGAGAAAAGCTCCCTATGAATAGATATCAAAAGGTTTCATCTGTTTTGCATAAATATGTCAAATAGTTATATTAGAATAACTACATTATTTCTATTATTTCACTATTGTTTTTCTTGAAACAATTATTATACTGTTTGAAAATTTAGTTCCAAATAATTTCAATTACTTTTTAGTTCAATCTTAAATACACGTATGTTTTTAAGAGTGATTTTAATAGTTTCTTAAAATTCTTATGCTAATTGGTTACTGGAAGTAAAGTATTTTTTTTAATTCTATATAACTTTCCAAATAGAAAAAATTAATACAGTAGTCCCTCGTTATATCGCTCATTCGGATATATCGCTCTTTTCTTCTGTCTCCCGAAATATTAAAGCCTAAAATAAGAAAAAAACTTCGCTTTAAGTTTGAAACCATTTCTGACATATGGTATTACACAGAGAAGGTCTCTTTCTTCTCTATTTTATGAATGAACAAAAGGAAGCAATTCTTCTGAATTCGCTGGAAAAGCAGCAGCAATTCCTGTCATCCAAATGTACATACCCGCACAGTATATTTCAGTTTAAGATGGTCTGTAAACTACTTGACATCTTCTTTTGTATTGATACATTGCCTTTACAAGGAGTGAGAGACATCAAGCGTCATAGTAGCCCGTGTAGAAGAGAACATACGCCCTTCTTTTAGTACAGAAAAGATTTGTACTTGGTTGCACAAACCAGGATTTGCATCAAAGAAGGGAATAATGATCTGGACGGGGCGAAATAGTTTCCTGGAAACAATCTGGTTTCTTTTACTTTTCACATCCTTTGTACTCGGAATAAGAGGGTATTGGAATGCTCATTCTTATCTCGCGGTAGCTCAGAAAGATCGTCTTCATTCGCCTTTGATGATTTTAACTTTCTGACGGTGAAAATTTACTTAAATTTCAATCTTGTTTAAATTTCATTAGGTGTGATAGTACCCACATCGAAACCATTAGAAACTAATGTCAAAAAGAACGAATGCCAATTTACTTGTGTATTAGACATAACTATTTTTAATGCTGTTACTGTATACTGTTTTGTAGGGGGTTTTTTCCAAAAAAATTGACTTGATTTTTTTTTTAACATTTAATTAAAAAACAGCATCTTTTTAAAATTATATCTTTAGTTCAACAACTTTACATAACTTAAAACGTTTAAAATACTGCATTTTATATAAACATACAATGGATTTTAAGCAGAGCAAAGAAAGGAAACCATTATCATTGGTAACGTAAATCAGGGAAATTTGACGAATCTAATCAGGGAAGTCAGGGAAAAGTCAGGGAACTTTTTTTCACAGTTTCTGTCGCCACCCTGTTAAATCAAAATGTACTAAATGAGAAATACCTCACTATCAGTTGCCATTTAGTTTCGTTTAACCTGAGCTAAGAGATAGATGTTTAGAAGCTGAAGGAATCAAAATCTTTCTACTTTGAAATTGAGTTCCTGTTGGGAAGGCCGGCTCTAGTAGTTTTGCCGCCCCTTGATCTTAATAATCTATCTATATTTTCTTAAATTATCAAGATTTAAGATATTGTCCGCAGGTGATACTTCATACATTTCATTAAAAGTAATAATTTAAAAGGGTAATGAACAAAATGTAATTTCTTCAAAAATCACACGGTATATGTGATTTCTTAAGAAAAATTTTTGCCATTATCTTTTAATATTATTCCTTTTTTATGAAATATGGGAACCATCAAATGCGGGACTGTTTAAATTATTATTTCTCCACAAATGAGATATATTTCCTTTACGTTGGAACCTTAGCTTTCAAAACGTACAATTTGTTTTGTGATTGCTATATTAATAGAGCAAAAAAATTAAGTAATGCAGAAGCAAACTGCACGAGGTTGACTTTGAATGTCACGCACATGACATATACAAATAAATTTAATTTTAAATGAAAAAGCTATTTAATAAAAATAATACTGTTTCAAGAGTTTCTTTTCATCAAACAAAGATTAAAAATGTGCATACTCCTGTTTAATAAAAATATTAAGGTTATAGCAAAATGTTGGTGAAATTATCGAGTTAGAAAGTCCCACACATGATGGGGGAATGGCCAAGCTAGTTAATACAAGAGTGTTTCAAAAATTAAAATAACTATCTCTGGCAGGTGTTCCGATTCTCTGTATGATTAAAGGTCACAATGAACAAAGACGATTAGAGTTTCAAAGAGTACCAGTAGATGGAGCTGATTGTCCACTAACAAAACAAAATGTCAGGAAGGTGGCTGCATCGACGGAAACATGTCTTCTTTTGGAGCCTAAAAGAACCACTTGGGAGGTCAGCAGTTCAGAACCGATTCTGCGGTTCAGCAAGTCATCTTGATTCAAATTCTTGATGATTTCTTCCATGCCAGACCTCTAAGTGTTTCTTTAAAGGCCTTGAGTGATGGAAGTCACTAGCTAATAAGTCGGGACTGTAAGGAGGGTGGTAAAATACCTCCCAATGCAACATTATCACAGTTCTTGTTTCATTGGCGGGACATGTTTGTCTCAACGCAGCCATCTTCAAATTGACATTATGTCCCGTTAATGGACACCCAGCAAAATCCGCTGGTACAGTTAAAAAGCTTCGTCTTTGCTATCTTCAGCATGATTTTTAATCGTACTGAGAATCTACACCTGTCAGAGCTTTTGTTACCTTACTTTTTAAAACTGCTACGTATTTTGTTATTACTGTCATTTAAACGTAAGCAATAATGTTATTAATGTGCATGAATGGGGCTTCATAATAATATTAGGCATTTTTCCCTTAATATTTCTATTGTACTATATTGGTTAATTTTTAACTATCCCTTTTCATTTAAATATCATAAATTATTTTACACAATCTGAATATAATATATATATATATATATGAATATATATATATATATATATATATATATATATATATATATATATATATATATATATATATATATATATATATATATTTTGTAATTCATGCCATCACCAATTGTTTATTCTTTTTACCTGACCCATCGTTCAATTTTATTTTTCTATGCTTATAATGCAGGCGTCAATGTGCTTGGAATGGAATTATTTATGAACGACATTCTTGGCTTAAGACAATCTCTTTTATACGAAAACAGTATTCAGCATTCAGCCTCTGGCATTCATTTGAATTTTAAAGGTTTGAATTCAAATAAGGATTGAGATAAAAGTCATAAGTTTTTTGTGCGTGTGTGTGTTAAAAAATTGAATTTATGGTATATTTATAAGGATTTTTCACATTTGTGTGTTTTAATTTCTGACATTGCGTCTCTGAGTAATTTATAAACACCCACTGTATGTAATGTTCATGTGTTTATATACGTATATAATGTTATTTATCACATTCGTTGTCAATATATCAAATGTCCTGGTCAATTTACCTGGAATTTTTAATATTGCAATCAGTTCCAATGGTTAATTCTTGTTGACAGCATGCTGTTCAAGGTTTTTACTGAGCTAAATACTCTTTTTTTTTAATGCTTTCAAGACACTAATTTGTCGTTACTCCCCTAATCTGGCTGCAAATAATACATAAGTTTCAAAAAAAAAAAGTTAGCTTTTATGTTTGGAGTTTATGTAGAATTTTCATTTAAAACAAATAAAGTTGATTTGGGATCTTATCATTCAGTGCCTCTTGTTACCTAAAATCATTGTTTCTTACTTGTAATTGTATTTTTCAGATGTACCCACTGAAAAGTTTGGAGAAAAACTGCGCCAACAAGTTGAAGATCGCTTAAAATTTTATGATACTGGAGAAATACCTGCAAAAAATTGTGATGTTATGAAAGATGCTTTAGAAGAGGTAAAAGTTTGACAGAAGGAAAACTTGCTCACTCATTATTCTCACTTTAGCTAAATAATTTTACAAGAAATCTTTGGATTTGGATTTCACTAAAATCATTATAATCATCAGTAAAACTGTTTTCAGTTTTCTTTATTTTTATTTCTAAAGAAAAATATGTATCTACAGTATTAGAAATAAGAATTTAATCAAAATGACCATAAAATTAGTTTAACTAGGCTATCAAAATTCATTAGTTACGGACCATTCATGGGAGTATGAAAACTATTTCATGATCGCAAAAAAAATTCATCTTTTCCGATAAATGATTAAGTGGTTGTTCCCTCAGGAGACAAAAGTAGTGTTTTGTATAAAGAATACAATGTTTCTCGCTAAGAGATTTAGAGTTTAACTGTATATATGTGTTTTTTCTTGAATTTTTGCGAACTACCTCTATGCAAAAAATGGTTAAATTATTCTAGTTCTTGGTTTCATATTTTAATTTTGTAGGCTGAAGTTGTGCAAGAAGAAGAACTGAAAAAAATCAAGAAAGCAAAAAAGAAAGAAAAGAAGAAAAAAATGCTTGAAATGGAAAATTCTGTTTTAAACTCAACCACTGAATTTAGTTTAATTTCAAATGAAAGTGCAAATGATGAGCAAGACACTCTGAATGTAAGTGATCAAGTTTTTGCTTTAGCATTTTGCTTAAAAAATAACTTTTAAGTCTTTTTATAGCTTAAAAAAGTTTCTTTTTTAAAGAAACAGGTTTATAATTTACATTTCATTATTCTACTCGCTGTTTCGCATCAATGCAATCAGGCTTGAACAAAAAAAAAAAATTGTGAAATATCCTGACATATTGCTGAAAAATAACCAAAAAGAAAAAAAAATTATGTCTCCAAATTGCAGGAAAAGTCTCATAACAAAAACCAGACTTTGTTCATATTCAAAAAAAAAAAAAAAAGGCAACAGGTCTTTCTTCTCAATCATTTTCTTCACACTACAGGTATTTAATAAAAACATAGCCTCAAGAATGACTGTGGTCAACAATGAATTTCTAATTGAAGGCTCACCTACATTTTAGCATGATATTGGTTAAAAAGTTATAATTCATGTTCTAATTACTTTGGAACATTAGTAAAAAACTTATCTGATGCAGAAGAAAAATCAGGGGGTTCTGTGGATATTTTATTCTAATTTTTGCAAGAATTTTTACGCCCCCATATTATAGAAAAACACTATTTTCGGGTAATAAAATTAAAATTCAAACAGTTGGGTTCTTTTTCGGCTTTCAAAAAAACACCCCACGTTCCTTCTCGGGTGCCCAAGTACCTTCCTGCTAAATTTGATCGAAATCCGACGCAAACTTTAATTTGAACTATTTTGTTCATTAAGCCATAATTAAATTGGTTTATATGGTTGTCATTATATTTTGTGGTTTTGCTTTGAAAAAGTTTCGTAGTGTTTATTTCCTTTTCTAATAAAGTGATGGAAAAGCCAAAATTTTCTTAATTTGCTTCCTTGGTATGCACATAGACATCTTTTTGTGCATTAATTGCTACAAATCCACTCAAGCAGTAGCAAATTCCAACATTATGTACCCTTGAATTCTAAAAAAAAAAAAAAAAAATTGGGAAGTTTAGTGAACTAAATGTATGCTTCCGTAAAAGACTTACTCCAATACTGTTAATATGACACTCCACAGCTTGGTGGCTATGATAGCTAACCAAATGTTCTGTTTATTTACAGAATAGTTTTGAAGTATTTAGTTGCTCAACTGAGAGAATAAGTTTTAAAAATTTATTATTGGATAAGAGAAGACGTCTTTTAAAGAGTGCACATCATACCCTTTGAGCCTCCCTAAAATCAGTCATTAATATATTTTTGTACAGGGCATGCATAGCTTTAAAACTAAATGTTTTTTTAGACTTTGAATTTTTTTTTTAAAAAGCACAAAAACTCTTGCTTGTTTTTTAAAATACTCCTTACTTGCATTGTTAAATGTCATCCTGCAGGAAAATAAGGGTACCCTGTGGAAACTACTACTGTCACCCTGCGTCATAGAATACTAATTTCCCAAATATCACTCGTATATGCAGATATTAACATTTCTTTGAAGAATTCAGTTTTCATATGTGCTGAGAATTCTAGATTTTTTACATGGAACCTAAATTAAAAATGTGTAACTTTCTGGAATCAGTTTTTTATTACATGCTAAAATTTGAAAGAAAATTACAGTCTACTCCATCACAAAGTCGAAGGGACGGTTAAAAAAAATCGTGTTTTCAAGATAACAAGGTTATGATCATTATAAAATAACATGCTGGAAATTAGTCAAGATAGTTAAAAATAAGTGGAAACATGTAATGAAAGCTAAAAATAAAGTCTAAATACATTGACAAAAATTTTAATTTTTGAAGTTAGCCAAAAATAATAGCGAAAAAAGAACACTCTAGTGAAGTAGCAGTATGTAGTGATTTACCGCAACTAAACTTATCAAAGATTTATGTTACCAAAGTTGCAGAACGGTTTCAAACGAGTTTCGAGCTCCCCAGAACAAAGGAAGTTGGACAAAGGATTACACCATTCCCTGTATCTCTAAAGGGGTTTTCCGTTTATCTCCCCTACGGAGGTGGAAATAGGGTCAAAAGGTCCAACGAAATGGCGTGAGAAGGGGACTAAAGGTTTTAGAGATTTTTTGGGCTTCTTGATATTTTAATTCCCCCCCCCCCTGGGCTTTAGAATGAAAGTGACAGGTAAGCTTCTCCGAATCATTCCTAACTCCTGAGAGAAATAATGCAGAGTGTGAAAAATTTTTTTGGTAACATTTCTCAAGTTGCTTCAAGACAAACTTTTTTTTTCTGCAAAATTATACTTGACTTCAAAAAATATTCGACATAACAAGGTTTTGATTAAAAACTCTTCAACATAATAATGAAAGATAACAGATAAATACGCAAAATCAAGGGGGAAAATAATTTTTCCTCATATCAAGATTTTTGAGATTTCGAGAGTATACTCTGTATATGAGTATACTACTGCATTTGAAAGAAAAAAGGATATGGGCTGCCAAAAAAGTTAAATTTTCATAGACCATGCATGTAAAATATTAAAAATTAGTAACTTGTTAGACTGCAGCATTTATCAACTCATGAAAAAATCATAGTTTAATAGTTTGAAAATGCGTTTAAAGATGTACATCTTAAATAAGACTACATTTTAAATATTATCTGAGGAGTTAAATTGTGAGAGGATGTCTCAAAAAAAATTTGTTTTTTCTTGACACATTTATTTAAGATACAGCTTAAATTTTCATGTACTTGTTCCTATTAAAATCAGAATTTTGAAAATTTATTTTCACACTCATGCAAATAATACACTTTAGAAATGTTCTTATTTGTTTATTTGATTTATTTTGTCCTCATTGTTTGTTTTCATTATTTTTGTGAAAAAAAGAATATATATATATTTTTTATAATTATCAGGATGATGAGTTGTCATCAAAAGAAAAAAAGAAAGCTAAAAAGGCAAAAAAGAGAAAACTAGAGGAAATGGAACAAAACTCTATGGACAATTCTTCTGCTGATTTAAGTGGACATTTAAACAACCATGATGAATCAATAGAGGTAAAATGCGTTGCTTTTAAACTAACTATTTTTTAAAGTAAGTTTAAAATCTAATGAGAAGCAAGTTCTTCTGAAGTAGCATTTGCTTAAAATAACAAGTTTATTGTAACTGTTCACGGTTACTTCTAAATATTTTCTTGAATCTGTTCTCTAAAATAAAATTAATGAGTAAAATGTATTCAATCTGCATTTAATTTCACTCTAATTCCGAAAATTTCTTTTTCTAGGAAGAAGAAATGGATGAAGAGACAAGAAAAAGATTGAAAAAAGAAAAGAAAAGGGCTAAAAAACTAAAACTGCAGCAAATGGAAAATTCCCTGCATTCTGATGCTTCAAACAATGTAGATTCCAGTGCGATTTCAAATCATGACTCATCTCACGTGTCTGTAAAAGTAAGTTGCATTGACCTTCCAGCAGATGCGATCTGTGTGCCAACATGAAAGGTTGCTTGTATTTCTCAGATACACTATTCAGACATCTGATTTTTCAGTATTTTTACTAAATTCATTATTTTTTGAGAGAGCAAAACACTGTATACAGACGAAAAGAACGGCATTGGAAGTTAAATTCAACTTGTTCCAGTTGAAATTTCATGCATCCAATTAAAATAGTCTGCTATATAGATACAAAAATACATGGGAGAGCTTTTAAATAAAATATAGGGTAACATGGGGCAAAGTAAAATAGCGGGTCAAAGTGAAAAGGTAAAGTATGTACTCTGCTTTTGACACCACCTATCTAACTATTGTTAAATATTACACTCTCTGAAATGCTAGATATCAAAATTACGTTGTAATTAGCTAAGGGTTAATAAGTACAATTTATTATGAGATAAATCCATTTTCAAACGCAAACAATCTGCACTAAAATACATAAACAAAGTGACCATCGTAGCGAGGGACGACTGTATCAAAATTGTTAATACAGTCGTCCCTCGCTACTTTGCTCTTCGACTTTCGTGGTTTCACTACATCGCATTTTTTCTTTTTTTCAATTAAAGCAATGAGCCTTTCTTATGTTCTTGTGTAAACTTTTTCTTACAAGAGAATTACAAATTATGCCTTTTAAGTAAGGTAAGCTCTTCTTAGGGGCTGTAGTTGTACTAGTTGAGGGAGTGGAGGTTTAAAATCACCGAAGAAAGTTTATCTAAATTTAACCTTAAACGCTAACTGCAAAGTATATATCACTGTATTATTACTAGGGGATAAATACATCTCTAATGGTGTTCAACAACGTACTACTAGCTTTTTATGCTGTATGCGTAATACCTTTGATGATGATAGAGGAAGAAAGAGGGGAACATACGGTCACTAACTGGAAATTAATTCATCATTGAACAAGTTGAAGTTGAGCTATTTTCATAATTTAGTAGTAGTGTGTAAGAACTACATGTGTGTGTTCTACATCTATTTCCCAATATAATTAATATGATATCGATTCCTTCTAATATATCTCGTTTTCTCATATTTTCTGCAATATATTAAGTAATACAAATGTAATGTTGGATAAGGGTGCTGTTTCATGTCTAGGGGGCTCTAACTATGTTGAAAACCTATTTAAATTGTCGTCAGAAGTTATTCTAATCATTGACTCCCCCTGCCCAAGTTATTCTAATCATTGACTCCCCCTGCCCTTCCTAACTTGGTGGGAATAAAAAAAATATTTGTCAGCTACAATCGCGAGAAAATGTTTTTGTCGGTTTTTATTTTTTAAAAGACCTACAAATTTTGTAAGTATTACGAGTCCTTGAAATAAGTTTTGTATGACTGAATTCTGCTTTATTTGTCTTTTTATTTTAGAAGAAAATTTTAATTAATTTTTTTCCTCAGGATAATGAGGACTTAGATGAAGCCGAAATCAAGAGAATAAAAAAAGAAAAGAAAAAAGCAAAGAAAAGGGCAGCACTAATGATGGTAATTTTTATTAATGAGTATACCTAAACTTTGATTAAGTTGACAGTTAGTATTTTGACATTTTTAGGAATTTAGAGCTGAAAATGGAATTTTCCTTTCACAACTTTTTAGTTACCAAGTACTTAATGTTGATTATCACAGGGGTCAAAGTCGTCCTATATTTCCTATAAATCCTATATTTCCAAAAAAAAAAAATCCTATATTTTTGCTACCCCAGAGGAATTTTACATCTTATGCATAATGAGTTATGTGACCTTTCATTCATAGTTATGCTCTGCTTCATCAAAAAAGAAGCTCTTAAAGGAAAAACTGGTGAAAATTTACAGGAGTTAGATCCAAAAAACTAATATTTTTCTATGTATTTTTTAAAAAGCATAAGATTTTTAGAAATTATAAAGCTGAAAAATATAAACAATAAGGAAGATAATTAGCATTAAGTAAGAGATTTTGCCCTCAGGCAATATTTAAGTCTCCCCCATAGTACTCAAAAATATGGGTTTTTTTCATGTTTCGGTTAAATTTTCCATTTTAAATACTTTTTTTTATTATTATACATTTGCAATTGTTGATTTAAATATGTGTTCGCTAATAATTTTTAAGATTGATTTTAAATATAAATTTATGTATAATTTTTTAAAAAATAAATAGAAAAAATCAATTTTTTTGAAAAAAAAAAAAAGCCTCCTGTATACCATAATATTTTTTAGTTTGGAAATGTATATAATGCTTGTATATAAATGTAATATAAATGTTTTGTGGTACACATGGGGCTATAAGTGCAACATTTTATCAACATGAAATTTAGAATTTCCCAAAAAACTTTTCTCGATTCAGCCTAGTACATAAGTGCTGGTTCACAATTTCAGACGCAAGTCGGCACAAGTTGGCGTTGTTAAAATTATATGAAAATTTTTACAGTTGTTTTTACATAAAAGGAAAAATATAAGAGGGTGTGAGACTTGAAAAAAAATAAAAAATAAAAAAACGATTTTCATTTTTGGATACACCCTAATGTACATCAGTGACAGAGATATTCCTTAGAATGTAGCAGATAACCCCGTCAATAAGTATTGGAATTTTATCTTTAACTTGAAGGATAAAAAGCTGCACTATCCCAATTTAACCAAACTTGTTAAAGCTGTCCTGACTTTCTCTCATGGCCAAACTTCTGAGGAGAGAGGCTTAACAAAAGAATTGTGACTGACAAACCAAACATGAGTTTAGACACAATTGTCGCTCTCAGAGTGATAAAAGACTCGGTAAAACACCCTGTGGAAACTGTTGATGTAAATAAAAAACTTCAAGTGTGCTGCAAAGCAGCACACTTGAAATATAAGGACCAGAAAGAAAGAAAAAAAAATCTGGAAGAAATAAGACCTAAATCGAATGATGTAACGAAAAAATCTTCTTGAGATAAACTGAAAGGATTTAAGAAAAGTGCAGGGAATGATAGATGAGTGGAATTTGAAATTAAAAATTAGGACTCAAATGTAAATGCATGATTGACGTTGAGGCGGGGCAAGCCGTAAGAGGTGCAGTTAAGAAAAAATTTAAAAGCTGCTCAGAAAGAGTCAAGCAGTTCTATGTAATTTGTTTCTAAACCATTTTGATCTTTAATTGAAACAAATTGTTATTTCTCATAATACTGTCATCATTTTTATTTTATTTTTATTTATTTATTTATTTTTGTGTGTGTGTGTGTGTGAGAAATTTAAATTTTTATGTTCTGACAGTAAAGAATCAAATAAGGTATGCCTAACAATTTTTATCAGTGGCACTAGTTTTTTATGATGTGTATTTGCAAAATTTAATCTTTTTTTTTCTTTTGTGTGTGTGTGTCCTATAAATCATATATTTTTTCAAAATATGTCCTATATGTTTTTCAAAAAATGTCCTTTACTTTGTCAATTGGTCGTTTTGATCCCTGTTATCGAGTAATGAGTATTCAGCTAAAGGGCCATATATTTGTTACATCGCTAAGGGGTTGTCTAATACGATCTCACTCTTTAAAAGGGAGGAGGATTTGTGAAATTGTAAGTTTGCTTTCAGTTTGGCAATATTTAGGAGTTATACATTGAATTCTGTTAAAATTGTCAATAGTAGGAAAATTTACCTCCGAAAAATGTTTTTTGCGTTGGTTTATGATGAATTAGGGGTGAAAACATTTTAAGTGTTTCCTTGCTTACTCCGAGGAACTATCATCATTAAAGTGGTGTGAAAAGAAGTCGTGATGCACACATCAGCTCTTGAGTACCGTAATTTCCTGCGGATTATCCATGTACATACTTGCCAACTCTACTGTTTTTAACGGAAGACTCCCGTTTTTTGCTTCCATCTCCTGTTTTTTACGATTTTCTCCCGTTTTTGCACTTTTTTCAGTCAATCATTACAAAATTCACTTTCTTGTCAATAGATGTTGAACTTTTCTTGTCTACCAATGTCAGGGAATAAGAATTTTTCCAATTAATTACTCATTTTGTTAAAATTAATTTTTTAGATGCTAATTAATTTGCATGTTCAACTAAACATGTGCTTTGCCGAAAATTGCAGCAGATTTCAATCCTTTTGCATCTTGGAAATATTTCAATTATTTTGGAAGTTTGAAGTTATTTTAACATGAGCTACCCTATACCTACTTAATTTTTATTTTATTTTAATCCTATATTGATTTTTTTTTTTTCGGATTTTAGTAATTAAATTTTTGTAGCTACTTTTTTGGTAAAGACTGGGGAATGTACGAAACTTTAAGCAAATTCACTCCTTGTTTTTTTATTTTTCCTTTGCAGGTATATTTTTCTTGCTGCTACCAATCAGCTTACATCTGTGAAAAATCCCCATTTCATTTAAAATTTAGTGTTCATGTTATTTAAAAGCATAATTTAATAATTCTGTTGCGAAGATATGTAGCTGGTGAATCACCTATATACCTCTAGTGGAATCTCCTGTTTGTCTTTAAAGGTTGGCAAGTACAGTGATCTCTCGCTTATACGCAGCCTCTGTTATACGCGTTTTTCGTTTATGCGCATTTTTCTCACGGGCCCGGCCGGCGATTATCTCTTGTTCATTTATACGCGAAACCTAAAATGCACCTTTCACTTATGTGTCATAAAATTTTTTCACGTTTTAGTGAAATCGCCTATCTACGCTTTGCTTATTTGGAAGATTTGTACCATTCTTATTCTTTCTCTTGGAATACATTCACACGCCTTTATTTCATTGTTCGGATTCTTCCAAGAACGCGTTCTTTTTCGCACAAGTGTGCAATTGTGGGTCGAATTATTCTTGTAATTGACATCGAGAGGGGAGAACGGGTTACATATGAAAAGGTTGACGTCACTAATAAAGTCGTAGTCAATAAGGTCCCTATAGGGGTTCTAGTGATCAAGCGGTAAGCATTGACGTAGACTATCGAGGATCTTTTGCATCCACGTAGGTTATAGTACTGATCACGTGACATTTTTTAGATTTTGGGTAATTTGCTTACGTACTGTACAGTGTGTGTAAAAAATGACAAAACGTACAACTTCAAATTTTATTTTTATTAAATTACAGTTCATAAACGGAAATTATGAGCTTATTAGTTATCAGTATTACTATAACTAATGTTAACTTATTGCATTTAAGCTTAATTTTGGGTTTTTCACTTATGCACGAATTTCACTTGTGCACGAAAATTTTGTTGTCCCCTTTGGTCGCGTATAAGTGAGAGGTCACTGTATGCATGTATTATCTGTTATAAAAGTGCACTATGAGTGTTGTGCTGATCATCTGCTTTTTCTCTCTCAACGTTAAAACTATTAAAGCATCAACGTTAAATTATCAATTTACAGTAGAATTTTTTTTTTAAGTAAATAATAAATTATAATACTGCATCTGTTCATTTAGGGTTGTTTATTTTCTGCAGCTTGAATTTTCCTTATATTTAATTTAAACAGGGTTGCCATGCCGCAGGGAAACCTGAAGAAACAGGAAAAATACAGGAAATCGAAAAATTAACAAAAAACCAGGGAACTTCGAAATTTTTTTTCAAACCTGAAAAATGCAGGGAATTTTTTAATTAAAACTGCAAAATCAGTGCTCAATTATATAAACTAACAAAATAAATACAGGAAAATAATTTTTTTGTTAATATTAATGAAGTGCAAAAAATTTAAACTGATAAAAAAGTACTTTCTCTTTAATTTTTTTTTCTTGGTTTTGTTTTAGTAAATTTTAAAATATCGATCATAAAGCAAGAATTATTTATTGTATAATTTGACATGCATTTTATGCTAATTTAATTTAGAGAGCATGAAATTAGTCATCAATATTCATTGTTCTGTATGACTTTTGCACTTTTATCTTTGGTTATGAAAAGGCTTTTTTTTTTCTTGTATAAAAAGTTAAATATATATACTATCATCATGTCATTTCAGTTAAGGAATTCTTTAATTCCTCTTATTTTATATCTTTATTTGATATTTTCCCCCCTGTGATGGCAACCCTGTTAAAGCTGTGTAAAATGAACAAAGAAGAAGCAGTCTCCATTTTCTCTCCCCCCCCCCCTCCAATTCTTCCTTCTTCTACCTAGGATACAAGTAGTTGTCCCGACATTTTTTGTCTAGTCACATGTGGATTTAAATTTGATTTTTGTTAGGAGCCACTTTTGAAGGTTATTGTGAAGTATACCAATGCCACACATAAGAAACAAATGTAAGTTCATCGGATTTGCGCTACAATACGATTTGACTTACACGAAATGGCTAAAACCAGAGTTTTTCACAAGTTACAGATTTTAAAACTAACTCAAAATCCTTGCCCTCAACGTGAAAGTATTCCTAAGGTAATCACGGTGCTAACTATCAGCTTTGTTATTGACTACTAAATATTGTTGTCCTGAATGTACTTTTCTCATCCTTTTGGCATCACTTACTGGAAGTTGCCACACTGTACTAACCTAAAAACATTGCTTTGCTAATGTAATGAGTGTTTCTTAAATTGTGTTCCACGAAAAATCTTATCATTCAAAGGTTCTGCAAAAATTATACTTTAAACTAGTGGTATTCTTATAGGGTATAACACCATATACGGCGTATACTCTCAAACATTTTTTAGACGAATAGCGTATACCCTCAAGTTTATAAAATTTTCATAATATGACATTATGTATATGATCGCATACACATATTGTGCGTAATGGATTACTGGGAGTATACACTCAGAAAACTTGATGGGAACATCACTGCTTCAAACCCGGGAGATATTTATTTCATTAGGGAGTTTGGGAGAAGGTATCAAAACTCTGAAGTCTCCCCATCGAATCGGGAGAGTGGGCAGCTATGTGAATGTTAAAAGTACATAGGAATAAAAATATATTTTCTTGTCTGTGGAGAGTTAACATTTCATTGAATATTGATGGACGTGTATTAATAAACTTTTATTTCTAGGAGAGCTGATGAAGTTACCATGCACCTCCTGGTACATGGTGTACTGGTACATATGGTACACGGACTAAAGAGATAACTCATGAGAAGTAACTCATGTATGGTGGCTGAAAAGCTATGGCGGCATAAAGATAATAAACTAGTTTTTATTAATTGTCCTGTGTGAAGACTTTTTATGTTATTAAATCTGAAAGTGGCATATTTTCTGTAAATATAGTTAATATGTTCAAGATTAAATTGACAAGTTTCTAAAATTCATTCAGGTTTTTTTCTCAAACTAAACATTTTCTCGTTTGTAAGCGATCGAGATTGATTTTACTTTGCTGTGCCTTGATGCTTCTCAGTTGACTGATAGCGACAACTTGGCCGATGAAATTTACTCTCAGGAATTTTACATCTTCTTTCTTTTTAAGTATAAATACATCAGTAGCCTCCTTATGGTGGGTCTGCTCCAGGTGACACCCAAAATGAGTTTGGTTTTGTGGAAAATAAAAATACATCAATTGAGGCAGTGAGAAGCAAAGAGATGCAAGTGCCAAAACTAGAAATTTCGAGATATCTGGTGCAAATATTAGGAGATCTTCTCTGTTATGGGCAAGTACTAGTAACTCTGGTAGGTGCTGCTATCAGCAAGATTTAGAAAAAAATTTCAATGGAAGCTTACCTAGGATCTCGTCTTTAAAGGTGTTTTACTCAAAACTTTAAACAGTCGACGTACATCACTTTGCTTCATCTCACTGCCTGCAAATTTTCGCCAATATTCAAAATTATATTTCATCTTTCAAATGCAGTCGCATCAATAGGGGTTGGGGTGCATTTGCATCTGGTGATATTGAAATGGATGCAAGCATCTTTTTAAAATATAGATACTTTAATTCTGAAATTTTTACCCCATTACTTGAAATTATTTTTATTCCATGAAACACAGTAATATCACTACAGGATAGGGAGGAGGCATTTGCGCTGGATGACATCCTTCTTTCCTTTCCTGAATTCTTTTAAAATGAAATTATGTATGCTTATATGATTAGCATTAATGTATGTTTGTATCTGTATAGATGCCCTGCCCCCAGTTTATGATTTCTTTATATTATTAAAAAGTGATAAACAATAGTGCATCCTGTGAAATATGAATTAACGTTGATGTTACATAATAAGCATGCTTTATTTTAACTTGATTCTTAATTATATTATTGAATATAAATTGAACTAACATATATAAGGTGTAACTTTGATATACCCCCCCCCCCAAAAAAAAAAAAATTACGCGCCAAATCTGGCACTCCCTACGGACCATTTAGGGTTGCTGTTTCTTATTTTGGTGTTGCCAATTTAGGTTTTTTCAGCTTTTAGGTTTTTGTTGTTTCCAAATTTAATATTTTCTTGTATTTTGTACCATTTTTTGAGTTTTTTTTTTTTTTTTAAAGTTTTGTGGCAACAATTTTTGTTTTAGCGCCATTTCTTTGTGAAGTGATCAAGCAGATTTCTGATTTACTGTATTTTGCTGCAAATCTGGTTGTACTTTCCAATTATATATTTTTTTCTATTTATTTTTATCTTTTAGCTTTCAGTATGCCTACTGTATGTAGTGTTGTTGAAAAGTTTCAGGAAATTTTGAGACATAAAATAAGTATTTTGCTTGACGAGAAAAAAAAGTCGCCAAATTTCCGATTTGGGGGGGGGGGATATCAAAGTAGTTCCCATATATAATGTAAGAAGTTACTTTACTGAAGATCTGTTGTCCAATGCGACTCGTCTGCAACGGCTTTCAAAATTTTGCAAAAAAATATTTGTACAGTTAGAAAAAATTTCTAATATGTAGCTCATAGGAGTGTGGCTGAATTTACACCAAAAAAAAGGGGGGGGGGGAATCGATACAAAGAGAGTTCTTGATTTTGTAAATAGTTTTAGGGGAATAACCACTAAGTCTCCCTTTTTGCTACAAATATTCATGTTTTAACTTTTCATTTCTCTAGTCCTTCAAAAGAATGCTTCACTCCAAATCAAAATCCAATTGCTATGAAACTGTCCAAAATTATATAAATATGGAGAGTTATCTTTAAACAATGGTCATATTTGGACTCGGGGGGGGGGGGGGGGCATTTTACTTAAGAATCTGCAGAAATAGTGCAGAACATTATAGGGTTTTTTTTTTCTTTTTGTCTGTGCAGTGCATTTGGGTGGTTCTACAAAATCGGGAAAGTGCAGTGCATTTGTTTCAAGAAATAAATTTTGTTTAATAAACCTGAAAAATTTAAGAATATGCTTCAAAGGTTATGTAACACTAAAACATGGTTTGTATGATAACTTACGATGCTTAAACAAAAAGCCGAAAGGCTAAATTCCGTAAGTCAGTCAACAATATTACTTGCTTATACAAGCAGAGATAATACCACACAGTGGAAGATGCAGAATCAACGTTAATGTGAAGAAATGAACATTGGAAACGTGTTTAAAATCTTACCAAAAATTTATTGGTCCGTAGAAACTAAAATAAAGAAAACTAACAAAATAAGTTCGTAAAAATAAACTCTGGCCATAAGCGGAGGTGGAGTTCACAACTCCCCGACACCAGCCGGATCTAACACATAAGAGGCTGACAAACACAAAAGAGATTGAACGATTGGAATCGTTCACCATTTATACTTGCCTCATATGCATATGATTGGGCATCAAAGGATGCCAACCTAAAACTGAAACTTTACACGTGCCCAAAAAAGTTGAGAAGTTAATCTAATTTGAATAAATTCGATTTTATATTACATTACATTAGGAATGAGAACGCGGTTAAATATCGTTTACCGATGTCTATCACTGTACGCTTTTTGGAACTTAGTTTTCTTTTTGGTCACAAAAAATTGTGTCCAAAAAATTTTCTAAAATTTTTTGTTTTAAGGAGTTTAAGCAACATTTTTGCAGAGAAGTGTTTCCAAATTAGTTTTCTTTAATTTTTATGCTCCTTATAAATTTTTCATAAAGAAGTAATTGGATCCCCTCACTCAGGAAGTAAGGTGAAGTGACTTCCACCATAATATTGACTTTAAAAATCAGCAGCAATTTTAATGAATTACAAGATTAAATATGAAAGCCTAGTAGAAATTTATAGTTCAACAACTGCAAAAGCTGGTAACTATGTATTTATTGTACCCCAAAAGGTCTCTTTGGGTATTAGGATCTAAATTTGGAATTTAACTATCTTACTTACACAATTGCTGTTCTGTTTATCCCCTGAAATGTATTTCGTTCCATTGAAAATCAAAGATTTCTAGGCCAAATACAATAGATTCTCGATAACTCAAAGCCTTATTCCTTTGAATATCCCCTTAACTTGAATGTTCATTTACCTCGGAAGTTTTCATTCAGTCCCAAAATAATTTGGTGTTTTCAATACAAAATTGACTATATCTCGAATGTACTTTAAGATGAAGTTTTTACGAGAGTTTTATTTCCATTCATGAAAATACAGCCAGATAAGAAAAAAAAGTTTTAATTTTTCTTTTTACACTTTGCAGGGTTCGTACGCCCTTGAAAAACCTTGAAAAGTGCTTGAAAAAAAAAAGTTCATTTTCAAGTGCTTGAAAACCTTGAAAAAGTTTTAAAACCTTGAAAAAGTTTCTTAGTGCTTAAATTCTCCCAAAAATCAACAAATTGTGCTTAGAAGTTTTAAAAAAGTATTTCACCAATGCAATTTTCTGAACATGTATTCAGTATGCAACATCGTGAAAAATTGCTTCCGTGTTTGGGATTTCAATCCTTTTGCATCTTGTAAATATTTTGATGTTTTTTACAACCGAAAGATATTTTGACATATGGTACCTTAGATTAGTTTATTTTTTGTTTAATTTCATTAATTAACAAAGAAATTAATTTGGAAACCATGACAACATTGACCTTACTCGGGTTTCGCGGAAAATTGCTCTTGTGTTTGAAATTTCAATCTTTTTGCATCCTGCAAACATTTAAATATTTTGACTAATCAAATGTTAGTTTCGCATATGCTACCTTAGATTAGTATATTTTTTGTTTAATTTTAATAAAAAAACAAATAAATTTATTTCATGGGAAACATGCCACGTCGAACGAACTCAGACTTTGCGAAAAATTGCTTCTCGTGTTTGAAATTTCAATCTTTTTGCATCTTGCAAATATTTAAATATATTCACTAATTGGATGTTATTTTCATATTTGCTACCGTAGATTAGCATATTTTATGTTTAATTTCAGTAAAATATAAGTTTATTTTATGGGAAACATGACAACATTAAACTTAATTCGCGAAAATTTGCTTCCCTTGTTTGAGATTTCAATCCTTTTGCATTTTGTAAATATTTTTATATTTTTGGCAATTAGTAGTTATTTTGACACTGCTACATCAGATTAGCTTATTTATTTTTTATTTTAATAACTAAGGAGTTAAAGAATTTATTACCTTGGTCTTGTTTAATTATTTGCTAATTTATTTTTGCAATTTTGAATGATTATCTTTACCTAATTTTTGGTCATAGCAGATTTTTTTTTTTTAATTTAAATTTCAGCAGTTGAGCACCTAACAAATTACCTTAAAGTTTGTATTTTAAATATAAAGTTGATTTATATAATTTTATTTATAAGTACATCATTTTTTTATGTCTGCTAAAATAAATAAGGTGTATAACAGGGGTGGTTGTGTTATGATTATTCACTTGAAATCCAGTCGTGTTCGTTTTTATGCTTTTACCTCCCTATATCTCCAATTTTCCCCTTTTCCTCAAATGTTCAAAATTACTACTTTATTAAGCTTGTGGGTACTTGGAGCTTACCGAAAGAGGCTTTAATCAGCAAAGGGGTAGAAAGCTTAAGGAGGGTCATTCATCTTCATTTGGATCTAATAAATTGACCAGTACAAGCCTAGCTAGGCCCAGTGCCTGTTGCTGGTTATCAACAGGCACTGGGCATGGTATTTCTATGCATTGCAAAATATTTTGCCTTAATAAACTATTTTATGAATTGTATGCATAGCAAAAGTTGTTGTTGTACATATGTATATTCAAGTAATAGGGGTCTTAGTTTTAAAAATTATTCCCCCCCCCCTCGCCCCATTTTGCTCTTTGAAACTTTCAGGTAATTTTTTATGAACTCACAAATTACAATTACACCTGAATATTATTGCCTTTCTAAATTTAAATTCTAATTTCAACAATAACCCATTTTTTTCCCAAAATAAAACTACTTTTGTCATAATATATGTCAACTTCTTGTGAATCTTTTCAATTTCGAAATATGGCTCTATAAATCTGAACTTGCACATTTATTGTCTATTGCAAGTTAATCAATGAAAGCTGAATAGGCTCAAGTTTGCATTCACAGTATTTATCACTGCTTAAGCTGCTTTTGTATGTATATTTTGAGGTGTAGAGACTGGACTGTGGACTTTCATAAACTTTTCTTACTTCCTAATTTTTAAATTTACTCGAGGACAGTTGAAATGCCTTATTGTCTGAACAGCTAATAAATACATACGAATAATTGATTTGCATACTTATAAATGATTTGCAAACCTAATATTTTTAGAACTTAATAGTGAAAACTGAAATAACTTTCTGGGTAGTGTTTTTGTTCTAACCGCCCTTATATTGTAATAAACCACTGTATAGATATTGGAAATAAATGTTGAAACCCGGGGGGAGGGGGGGGGAGTGACTTCAAAAACTCCTCTCTGGCAATGCCATTGAACTTGGGTATTTTAGTTTCTTCCCTTAAAAGTTAAAAGCACTTATGAAAGGTTTTTTTTTTAAGTATTAATTTGCTGATTCTAGAACATATACAAACCTCTGACTGCTGCAACCTTTGAAAAACCTCAAAATTAAACCTTTTGGTATCTGCTTCTCTTTATGACCAAACTTTTCAAACATTTTCAGAAAAACTTTCAACGCAGTAGATCTTTCATCAAAGCGTCTCTCGTAGTAGGAAAAGCAATTTTGTTTTTCTATACTTTTTTGTATTATTGCCTTATTTCTATGTGTTTGTAGTAAATGAAATCTGCATACAATATTTTTAGTACAAATTTATGATATTGCCTTGAAAACAAAAATTTTTACCTTGAAAAGTACTTGAAAAGTGCTTGAATTTTTTTCTGCCTAAAGGGTATGAACCCTGTTTACTTATCAGCTTGAGTGAAGGGGATTACTAATTTACATTAGTGCTCCTTTATGTACATAGTGCTGCAAGATTATGTGAGAAGTAGCCAATTGGGCAACTTTTTTGTCATGAATGACGACCTAAAATTTTATTGCGGGGTAATCTTTGAGAGATGTAAAATTGAAAGTAGGCTACATTTTCTGAATGACTCAAGCAATCTGCTTTAAGGACAAAAATACGTTTATAAAATGTAAGAATATCTGAATATCTCTTCATAGTACTAATAATTAGTTTTATCCAAGAACTATATTTATAGTCTACACATTATGCATTATTCCTGGAAAAATAATAAAAACTGAGAAGGCTGGAAAATGAACATCCGATAACTGAAACTACCGATTACTCGAAAGTTTTAGCTGATCCCTTGGGACTTCGATTTATTGAGAGTTGACTATTTAAAATCTCATTTTATGTCCCAGTGCTCGAACTTACTGATCAAGTCTGTTGCAGGTGAGTAGCGCTGTGGCGCGCTCATCTCAATGTTGGTGATCCGAAAAAAATATATGAATGAGGGTTTTGATTTGTATATAAAATGGTAGGCGTGACAGTTTTGAATACTTTTGGAATTGTCTTTAAAAGAAAACCTTAACAAAATGATGATCCTTCGCTTCCTCGGAATCGACATACAGTCAAGTCCCGACTTACGAGAGGGATGTGTTCCAAGATCCCTCGGCGTAAGTTGAAATTTCGTGTTGTGAAAAAGGGTATGTAAGAAATCATACCCAATTATTTTAGACACTTGTAAATACCACCTCAAACTGTTAAAAACCATTTCTTAACTATATATTACTGTTTCTTACATAAAAAACTGATTTTTTTATTTGTATTTAAAAAAAAAGTCTTATTCCACAGAAAATACTGCTACAATGCCCAAAATCAATTATTCGTGGGGTAGAAAGACGTAAAATAAATCAGTATGGTACGTATAGTATGTAGTAAGAAAAACAAATACATTATAGTTGTAATGTACAATAGAGCCAGTAATGATATTTATAACTTAAAAATTTGAAGATGATGATGATTTATGTTGTGTAATCAAAACGTTCCTATATATTGTTTAATACACAATACAGTTTGATTAAGGTGAAAAAACAACGTAAATAAAGCACAAATATTGAAGAAAATACAGCATATAGCTATTTCAAGGCTACAATGGAGCCTCTTCATCAGTGCAAAATGCTCACCAACACAACCAGAAGTTGCGAGAGAACTGACAACAACCAAGTGGACACCGGTATTTATACCAAAGAGGGCCAACCAATAAGAATACAGGAACAAGACATCAAAACAACCAATCAGCGAACAGCATGTACACTCCGGGCTCAAAGCAGGGGGATAGACAACCAATCAGAAGCCAGGAGACAAAAAGAGTACGAGACACCGAAGAAACAGGAAAAGCAATTATAGAAATTGCTTCCAAATTCAGGGGTGATTGTGTTCCGGTATTTTACCGAATTTCCGGTATTTTCGGACATATTTCCGGTATTTTTATGTCCGAAAATACCGGAATTATGTTTTTTTTTTTTTTTTTTTGTTATGTTTTTATCTCCCTACCTCCGCAATTTTTTAAAATTATATAATACTCATCAATTATACCTGCAAGAGCCTTAAGATGGACACCTATCCCTTAAGATGGACAAATAAATGTCAAGATAATTTGTATAACACCAGCTCAAAAATAACTTTGTAACCCATTAAAAATTTAATCACATGTACACACAATATTTTGACTCAAAACTATTTAATACTATGGCAAAGGTGCATTTCAGTAATAAGGGTCAAAGATTCCCCCCCCCCCCCCCCCCCGATCTCGCTTTGAAACTTTCAGGTATTTTTTGATGAACTCACAATCACCCCTGATTCCAAATATCATGAAAAAATGGAGTGCTGGAAGAATCATTGACAAGAGAATGAGAATTTTTCCAAACATAGTAATTCCCAGAAATCGAGGTCATAAACCGAAGAGCACAATACAGTTGTAACGAATAAATACCTTTGTGCTGAAAATTCAAAAAATCAGTAATCCAACGTCAGAAAGCACAAATATTTGAAGATATTGCAGACACGTGTTTCGGTGTTACAAGGAACACCTTTTTCAATGCAAAGAAATGTGAGCTTCTGGATGAAAAGTCATCCGAGAAAAGGCTTTCTGACGTTGGATTACTGATTTTTTGAACAATACAGTTGCTTCACTAGTTCTTTTATAACGTTTCCATCAATGGCAACACCCCTCTTCCTGGTTTCTTGAATTCACAATGCAAGAGCAGCTTCCATTTGCATAATTTTTGCATTTTGCTTTTATACTACCCGCTTAGATACTTTTACAGATTTCCTTATTTTTTACTTTTAATTGTACATATGGAAGATTTACTCATACCTAATTATCGTGCTATCTTTGACTCATTTTATAGTTGTTTAAGCATATAATCTTTAGCTTTTCTTTCATTGTCAGAAACTTTCTTTTTTCTTTCTATCTTCACAAACTTAAGATGAAACAGTGATCTTAGGTGTCATTATATTTCACAAACTTTCACATTTAAAATAAAAAATATAAATTGAAAATGAAGAGTAGTTATTTGTATAAGCGATGTTTAGACTAGTACGGTGTGGAAACTTCCGCTCTCAGTGATGCTGAAGGATGAATGTCAACTCACGAAAAAAAAAGGAAAGAAAGTAGCCAATAACAAGGCCGATGCTTACACACCACGATTCCCTTCCGAAAATTTTCGTGTTGCGGACGAGGAATTCGCGTTAGGTTTAAAATTCTTTACTGGTGAAAAAATCGTGTTATAGCCATTTCGCCTAAGTCAGATCGCGTTGTTGCGGGAGTAGACTGTATACCAAAGAAGTATGAAAACAACGAAGCCAGCTCACTGCACACATTCAAAATCCCAAAGGAGTACTACAAGGCATAGGCAAGACATTGAGGTTTGTGAAATGGTGCAATTTTGCATTTTTGGGCGATTTACATCAACTGGACTCACACAGGTCATTGCAGTTGAATAAGAGTGCTTGCTTTTATTAAACAGAGGTGCAACAAATTTTGGAAAATCAACTCAGCTTTTCAAAGATATCCTAGACATTGAGAGACTGTACACTTTAACATTTTAGCCGATATCACTAATGAAAAAACAACTGATCTTAAAAAACATGTGTAAATTAAATTACCTTTTTACAAAAATACTGTGCGTGTTTGCATTTATTTTTTTCTTTTTCCAAAGCCAAAAAATATGTGTCAGGCATGTCGATTCTTCGGAGTTCTAATGTTGATTATATAACTTCAAAATGCTTTAAAAAAAAAACTTCTCAAATTTAGAAAGTTTCCCGCGGCAAGACCCCCCACCAATTTTTTTTTTTTAATTCGGCATCTCTGGGAGTGCCCTTCTTTGCAAGACTTGCCCGACTTATCAATGCCTAGCTACAGCTCGCCATAAAATAGAACAAAAAAAATGTCTCTTACTAAGACAAGTGACATGATCTAGTTGAACCAGAAAATTTGTATACCAATTTTTAGATTGTTTTACTTTGAGAACGCCATGTCACATACTGTTTGTTTAAATTATACACACCAGAAAATATAAATTGGCATTTTCAAGGTACAAAAATCTTTATTTAGAGAGGGGGAACCTTAGTTGCTCCATGAGGTTTTCTTCCTCATTGGCATGTCTCTCAGTGGCATAGTGAGCAATGTTTCACATGGGAGGGTCACTTTTAGGCATGCATAAATAGATGTTCAGAGGGATTGCCGGATTTGCGATTTTTCCGAAACGAGGCAAAGATTGAAAGCTACCGCCCACACCCATTTTTCTTTGAGTTCTCCAAGTTCTAATTTTAAGAAGTTAGTAATAAATAAGGAAACAAAAATAGTCAATTTGTAAACCCAAATTTATTACCAAGAAATTCTTTACTGTGCAATTTATTGCTTTGAGAAAAAGGCGGATATTAAGAGTTTCCAAGTCCCAAAAAACGCAACTTCAGACTGCTTTTAGGGACGTCAGAGAAAGGACGGAAGTGGGAGGATTTCCCCCAGAAAATTTCAGAATTGAAGTCTTAAAATCGCAGTTTTAGGCAATCTCTGAAGATGTTAGAGGGAGAGGCTAGGGATACGGACCCTCCAATAATCTTTTAAATTGACGTTAAAATTCGCTACTTTTAGTGGTTTAGTGGGAAAGGTTAAAGTTTCTCACTGAATATTTTTCAAAATTAAATTCGATTTGAGCTCATTTTGGGTGCCGTTAGAGGCTCAAGGCTTCTCAGTGGAATTGTTCCAAAATTGAATCTTTAAAAACGCAATTTTAGGCTATCTTTAATTACATAAAGGGAGTTTCAAAGGCTCTTCTTGGATTCTCTCAAGAAATTTTTCAACTTTAACCTCTGAAAAACGCAATTGTATGCTAGCTTTGGAGAAGGAGAGAATCTAGTGATCTCCTTAGCAGAATTCTGAAAATTAATTTTGAAAACTTAATTTTAAACTACCTCTAGAGACGATAGGAATCCATTGGCTCATTTACTTGAGTTATTTGACATTGAAGTGTTAAAAACGTGACTTTAGGCATTGTTTGTTAACAATGTTTTTCGAAACTTAAATCAATTTCAGATAATCTTTAGGAAGGAAGGGTTCGGGATTCCCCCATAGAAATTTCTCAAAAAGGAATTTCGAGTAGCGGTAGTAAAGAATGGGGTTTTGGTACTGACATTTACAGAAGGAGGGAGGGGTGGGAACCCTCCCGAGAAAATGTTTAGAAATGGAAGTTAAAAAACCCGACTTTTAGAGGTTCAAACTTTTAGCTGTTTAGGGACCCCTAAATAGTGGGCCATACGCCGCGGCCTAACTGGCCTATTCAGTAATCAGGCCCTGGATCAGGTTCTCCACCCGAAACTTTTTAAATTGGAAGTATTAAAATCCCAGTTTTGGGTATATTTAGCCAAGTTAGGGGAGAAATGTGGGTAAGCGACTCTAATCCGATAGATTCCGAAATTGATGTAATAGAAATAACATTTTAAGTTATTTTCGAATAGGGGGTAGGGATCGGGGCTCTCCCCCGGAACTTTTCCGAAGTTAAAGGCCAAAAGCCACATTTTTAAGTAATGAATTTAGATACACACATGTGTGCATCTGCATATAAATAATTTTATTGTTTAAAGGAGGAATTATGGCCCTCTAAAAGCCAGTCATTGCGACGTATTTTAGAATAGAAATAATTATAACAGGGAAATTCAAATTAGACTTGACCGCGGAACGAAGGAGCAGTATGCGGCGGTCAATGAAGCCCATTATCTATTGAGCAGCATCATACACGCTCATCGGGTCAAGTCTTGTTTGAATTACCCCGTAGTGTTGTTACACATTTTTCCGAAGTTAATTTTGTTTTTAGTTACGTGATGAATTACGCATTATGTAATTTCATAATAAATTCTTTGTTTTGCTTTTGAAAATTAACAGTATCTTTCCCACAAACGATATTTTCATCTTTCCAATTAATGAAAAGCTCCGATTCTCTATTGTTGAGGGAGTCCGCACCTCTCCCCCCCCCCCCCCCCTTCCGTTTGCGATGCCCATGTATGGATGGAAGCAAGCAGGCCGGTTATTTCAAAATTTTCCGGGGAGGGAGATCAAAGGGAATGATGTATGTTTATAATCATAGTAGATGTATCTTTCTAAGATCGAAAAACAAGAAAAACCAAGCCCACGCGTACTCAAATGGGTTGATTTCTCAAAGCCAGAGAGACAATTACCCTCGCTTGACCCTCAAGCCTCAAGTGACGTATTTCAAAATTATTCAAGGGGACAGCAAAGAGTTTGTGCTCAATAGCAGTACATTTAAGGGGAAAACAGCAAAATACGTTCAAAAATGCCTAATTTCGTCCTAAAATCCAGCCCCTGTCCTGTTTCTAAAAGTCAACCTCCCCCCTCCCCTGATCGCCTGATATGAAACCTGGAAGCAATCATGACTCCCCCTTCAGTGGCGTGCATGGGGGGGATAGAAGGGATACCTGTTGATCCGGGCCTGAAGGGGGCCCGAAATTTTTTAAATGGGGTGAAATGAATGTAGGGACTAATGGATCAACACTATGGAGGGGGAGGGAGGCCAAAAAAGTCAGTTATGACGAACCCCAAAATTCCTGTGCTTGCCCCTGCCATTCTCTCCTTATGCAAATTTCTCTAGGCCTCTGCTTCGTCCGGACTGTTTACCAGATGGCAGCACGGGCTCTTCCTCATCCTCTTCTCTCTCTTAGCATCCCGTAATTCGTGAACCGTAGAGCACACAGCACAGAATCGAAAGACACAGGAAGGCCAATTAAAATTATTCTACTCTCTGGCGCAGAAAAAGTATCTTAATCTTTTCCCTCCTCAAAGAGAATGCCCTTTTTTTACTCTCCTTTTCATTAAATAAAAAAAAGGTTGAAAGGAAATGCGGGACATGAGTAGGTAGATAGATCTTTTACGTTATTATTCGTGTGTAACGGATTCACGTATAACGGAGCGCCTCGTTAATTTTTCGCCTGGCTTGTTTAGAAGGAAGGAAATAAGCCAACTTGGACACCCTACCCAAGGAAGAGCTTTTAGTTAATGATTGGACTGGCATCCTCTTCTTTCCCGCCAAGTAGAGAGAAAAGGTTTGGATTGTTCTTGAGTTCCAAAGAATGGTTTCTGTACTAAACGATGCCATTTTTCACGAGCATTGTTGGATAACTATGAGTCACGGGAGTCATAAGAAGTTCCGGTACCTTTTGAGCTGCAAAGCTTTTTAATTGGTCAATTGTATCCTTGTGGGATTTTGAGGAAGTTTATACAGGGGCTAAGTAATTGTAACTTTTCCAAACAGCAATCATAACAATCATGTGGTGAGCAGTAAATTACTGCCCTTACACTAAGACACAACGCAAAATACCGACAGCTCTGTTTTGACATCCAAACGCTGCAGTTTCGTTCCTGGTGTGGACTCATCAGTCCGGAATAGTCAGTAATTGAGCTGGATGTCATTGCCGTGCTGTTGGAATTTTATCTGTAACAATCATGTTGTCCAAAACGACATGACATCGAAGTTCACAAGACATTGAATTTTGTGCACATAAATTCAGGCAATGCCATTTAATGGCATTTTATGATGATTCTGTAATATTCAATTTTGTAATCCATTACGGAAAAGAAAATTATTATCACTTCAAAATGCGTTTCTGATTCGTTGTCAATTAGAGCTTGGAGGAGCTGCCCCAATAAGAGTCATCTGATCGATATAACTTTAGCTCGATCGATTCGAAATATAAACAATTTGCAGCGCACAATTCAAACAGCATTTTAAATTCAGGTTCTAATACCCGTAATAAAAAACACAAAAGGAGTCAAATGATGGGGGGGGGGGGTGCCATGGCCTTTTCATTGCTACATCACCCCCCCCCCCCTTAAAATTGTAACGGCAGGGCAAAGTCTGCGCCTTGCTCTCCTGTGACGTGAGCATTCCTACATTAATGGCAGCAAAGGAACAGTCTGAAATTATTACAAAGTGATTTCACAATATTTAAACTTCTGTTTTTATAATGAGCGCATAATAAAAGGGCGGAATTAGAAGATCTGCTTATTCTAAAATAGTATGTATAAAAAACGAGCTGATGTGCATCACATGACTTCCTTTTACTTCAATTTAATGTCATTTTCCCATTATTGGCTATTTTAATGGGATTCAATTGTTTACTCTCTAAATATCACTAACAGTGACCAAATTGAAACCATTTTTTTTTAAATCGCCAAATTTGTCGCCAAGTTGGCGAAAAATCTTGGCGACCAAAAGACTGGCGATATATCGCCAAGTGTCCGACAAATTATAACCCCACTTGAGCTTACATCGAAATTAACGATGATTTACTTGAATTACTAACGAAATTACGATGATTAACTTGAGCTTACATCGAAATTAACGGGGGGCAAAAGATCCCCTTAGGCCCAACCGAATGCAACCGAAAAGGAAGGTGCACAACTAGGCCCCACTAGGAGTCTATGTACCAAATTTCAACTTTCTAGGATATACCGTTTTTGAGTTATGCGACATACATACACACGTACATACGGACGTCACGAGAAAATTCGTTGTAATTAACTCGGGGGTCTTCAAAATGGATATTTCGGGTGTCTGTAGGTTCCTAGGTATATCCTACATCCTAGGCATCCATCCACGTGTGGTCCGGTCGAAAAAAAAAAAAAAAACTCAACAAACATTCAATCGGGGGTGAGAAAAATGGAAATTAAGGCTGATTTTTGAGTGAAATTTTTTCGCGAATACAGTACTTCCTTTTTTGTAAAAGGAAGTAAAAATTACATCTTTCAAAATAAGCTCCACTCTTCCTTACACGTCTGTCCGAATTCCAACATTTTGGAAAATTTCGTTTTTCTGCTCTGTTCGAATTGATTCACTCTCGACTTTTCCAGCTAAGCAGATCTTTTATTACGGCATGAATTGATTCTATCCTCTTTTCCTTGCACTAAAATGTTTTTACAAAGCGGATTCTTTTGCTTGGGGAGATTAATCCGGGGGCAATTCCACTTCTCCTTCATTTGTCCCTCAAACACAGAAATAAATTTTAATTTAATTTTCCATCTTCTTCTGCTCTTCCCGTTCATTAAAAAAAGGTAAAAGTTCGTACGTTTAAAATATTAGAGTTATCCATTGCTGTGTGCATCGGATGAAGTAAACTCGCGTTACAACGAAATTAAAGGGACCATAAATTATGTTCGCTGTTCCGGGAATTTCGTTGCAGTAGTAGAATTCAAGCCACATTATGATAATTTAAACGGGGTTGAACATTTAGTTCATTAAAATGAATATTTCGTTGTGTTGTATGGTAACATATATTGCGTAAAATATTACAAGACGGGACGAGAGATTAGACGTCGGGCCTGGAAAACTTAGCTACGATGCAGTTTTGCGAGGCCCTTTAAATCATAAAATATTCTCAGACAAATAATTGAATTCATAGAACTAATTTTGTACTAACTATTGCACTTAGAATGACCAATTCACTTCTTAATTGATATTATAAAAACATTTCGTGACTAGTAGCACAATCAAAAAAAATTTTGGTGGAGGGGGGAGGGAGAAGGCACATTGAAGGGAAAAAAATAACTTGAGAGAAAGGGGGATCCAGGGCTTTCCCTCGGAAAATTTCGAAATCTGTAGTTTAAAAACGCCATTTTAGGCTTTCTTAGCCAATGTAAGGGGGGGGGGGGAAGGTACGGGGATCTCAGCGGAAATTTCTAGAAATTGAAGCCTTAAAAACGCGATTATAAGCCATATTTATTGACTTAGGGCCAGAGACTGTCCCCGATCGGTTTTTTTTTTTTTTTAATAGGTCGAAATTAATTCCTCCTCCCTCCCTGCAAATTCTCGAAATTGAAGTTTCAAAAAAAAAAAAAAAAAAAGAATTTTCGACAAACTTTGAAGATTTTACGGAAAGGAGGTCCTGGAGCTCTTTCCTGGAAAAATTTTGAAAATTATGGTCCTAAAAACTTAAGCAATACATTCTATATTCATTAGGAGCCATTCTACTTAAAATTTTTGTTAGTATTGTTAAAAAAACCTAATTACTTATGATATAAAAGAAAGGCGGTATGGGGACCCTAGCTCGAATATTTTCTGAAAATCAAGCCTTAAAAACGCGTATTTTGTAATATTGGGCTCAGTAATTTTTTGAAATTCAAGCTCCAAAAACGCAATTTTAAGCGATTTTCGATGCTGTTGAGTATTTGGGGGCTTTCAGTTGGAAATATCGCGAAATTGAAGATTTGAAATTTCAACTGCTCCATAATACTTTCGGTGTGTGTGGGGGAGAGGAAAGGAGGAGTTCGGAAGAGCAGCATTTTGAATAGTTTCTTATTTTTAGACGAACTAGGAAAAAAGAGAAAAATTAAAGAAATAGGACGGGGGTGAGAGGAGTACAGTTAGCTGATCAATAAGCTGTAACTATTGAATATTTTCAATTCAAAGATTTCTTTTTAAAAGAAATTTTACTAATTAATTTTTTTCAACAAAAAATGAAATAAATAAATAAAACGTGATGTAGAAACTTGAAAGAAGACGAATAATTGCAACAGTTTCAAATATTTGCCCGCATCTGTCTTTGTCCCGAAAAATCGACGATCAGGCGCTGCTCAAATTTGTACAATCGTTTTTTAAAAGGCCCCTACAGAATTCTCCGTTTAGGTCCCGCATTTGCTAAGGCTGGCTCTGTGCAATGTCCCCTTCACGCACAATTTTGATTACTTTTGTGTCTGTTGTACTTAATACTAGTGGTACCCGCACGGCTTTGCCCGTAATAGAAAAATCAAAACGTCCTTTGGTTCTCCTGTATATATTTACAAATAATGTATGGTGAATTTTCTCGCCAATTGGTTTGCACCCATGTTACGGATCCACGTTATGATAATTAACGTATCTCGCCAATTGGCTTGTGCCCATGTTACGGTTCCACGTTATGATAATTTCGTAATTTACTCGACCATCTTATGATAATTTTGTTCCTAAAATTGGAATAGAAAAAGAACCACATCAAATTTTCGAAAAATCGCTTCGAGGTGCACACCCCATGCTGCAAACTAACTTTGTGCCAAATTTTATGAAAATCGGCCGAACGGTCTAGGCGCTATGCGCGTCACAGACATCCAGACATCCTCCGGACAGAGAGACTTTCTGCTTTATTATTAGTATAATAATCTAATAAAGAGCTTCAATTGAAAACATGGAAATTTCTTAAAACTTCTCAAAATTTTGTAAGGCCCTATCTGCGCGAGTCCGCCACTAATTCGGTATTCGGGGCCTGAGTGCCGCATCTAATGCGTATCTCGTGAAATGCTTCGTGGAACAGGGCCCCCCAGAGAAACCGAGAGCGTACGCCTCGTTGACCGCCAACAGCGAGCAGGCTAAAAACGTGAAATGGTTGACCAGATTCTGATTTTTTCTTATCATACTGTGGCTGTAGCCAAAGCCTAACCACTAGTCTGTGGTTGCTGATCATCCAACTGACTAATCCGACGTATGGGCAGTCAAGAGTTTAATTACATTAGGGTTTTTTTTTTTTTTTGAGCAATCACGATTGCTTATTGCTTTCATTTGACTGTTTTTGACGTGCTATCATTTTATTTTCCCACCGCCACCCTCCGCACCTTCACCGTCGACCGGCTCCTCACGATGCTGCTCCTGTAGCGAAAGCCGTCTCCAGGTTGCATCCATGTCCTACACACACGCGCTTACATACACAACTACACACACAAACACATACACGCACATACACCTACACACACATACACAAACACATACACACACACAAACACATACACACACACAAACATACAGACACCTACACATACACACACACAAAAACATACACACAACTACCCATACATTCATGCCAGCACACAGACACAAACACACATGTCTACACACGCATACACATACCCCCTACACACAAACACACATACCCCCCCCCCACACACACACACAAACACACGCCTACATACACACACCCGTGATTGCGAAAAACATAATTTGAATTCAAGATGTCAAAATTCAAATTAAATTTTTTTTTTTTCATTCTTAACCTCTTACAGTCACAGTGACTGGGTCAGGACGGGTTTATAAAGAACAACAAAAATTCCCTCCCCCCCCCCACACACATACACATAATGTTAAAAGTTGAGATACGGTTTTCAAGACATAATGTGTGGTTATATTTCCATTCTGGTAAAACTATTCGCAAAAAGAAAGTTTTACAAAATACTTAACTCACTGCAACTGCAAATTACAAATTTCCGCACCTTTAGAAAAATCTAAATAACTATCAATTTATGAAGTATCACTTTTAATTCTCGTACATAAGCTTTAGAGTTCTTATAAGCATTGATTTTGTTTTAAATAGACGTACAAGGAAAAAGTATGGTGTACACATCAGCTTTTTAATTTATTTTTTGATGGAAAGGTTAGCGAATCCACAAATATGAATCCTCATTCCTCTGTATAGTTCGATAATTACAATATGCATTGAATTTTATACAGAATTTGCTAAGATGTGGTATTAAACTATAGTGATACGAAAGCAACAGTCACATTACTTAGTTCTATCAAAATTAGTATCAATCATTTAAATGCCATTTCGCCTCGTTACAAAAGCGATAAGCGATCGTCTCAACAATGGACCAGTTGGAACTTTAAAAGGACAGAGAGAGAAGTGGGGATACAGGTGCGCATTGGGAGAGATAAAACTCTCTCTCTCTCTCTCTCTTGCGCATTTTAGTACAAAAGACACGTTTTCGCAGGTGTCACATCAAACAACAAAACAAACAAACTAGGGAAAAGGGAAAGGTTCTATTCTTTCCCCTTTCTTTCTACTAGTGTTCTGAAGTACTTTTCTAAGCCATAGAATCAAATGCTTTTGCGTTTCATGTTCTATATTTGGGAAAAGAACTTTTTTTTTTTTAAATTGAAGCCATAAATGAGCACTGTAGTCAAGATTTCCAACATCTCAAGCAGTGGCGAAGTCAAGGGGGATAGGGGGTCATATCCCCCCATGAAGCTCAAAATTATATGCGTGAACACACATACAAGGGCCTTAAACTGCACTTTTGACCTTTAATTTCGAAAAATTCTCCCCCCCCCCCCCACATTTCTCGCTACGCCACTTATTTCAAGAGTCCTGTCCTAATGCGTTTTAAAAGTTTCAATAGCTCTTACCACAATGATTATAACCATGGCTTAGTTTCCATCGAAAGAAGTGCAGGAGCTCTTTTGTCCCTAGAACTTATTTCAATGTGTAAAATGAAAGGTGAAGAACTCCAATTATCCGAACTTCGGCTATCCGAATCACTTTCAGAATTTCTGACAAATAAATTAAGATCAACTTTTGAAAAGATTGGACTCCGAATCTAGTGTGGGAGCAGCGCAAACATTATTGGGGTAATGATTCACAGTGTCATAGTGCAGTTCTATAATTGACTTTTAATGTGCAGGTGCAGTATACCTGTAACTAAGCTTAGTTAGTAAAAGTATGGACTTTTCCACTAATTAATTAAAAGCTCTTTTTCCCTAAAAAAAGATTTTTTCTCCAATTTTTAACTCCCATAGTGATAAATTAAAATCCAACTATCCGAATTTTTAATTTACCGAAAAATTACATTAAATGACTATTGAAGTTAATAAGACATTAGAACTAAAGATGGACGGAAGTGGGGTTACAGTAAGCAGAGTTAAAATTAAAAGCGTAGGGATCAACGGCACCACAATCTAGATCAGCATATAAAGTTTATAGGAGAGATTAGTAAAGTTAGTGACATTTTGTTTATAAATTCTGTAGAGATATCTTGTAAAAAAGCAGTAGAAAACTTTGTACTATGGAATGAGTAAAAATGACAACAACGTGCATAAAGTACTAATAAAGTAGTAAAATAGAGTTAAAAACTCAGCAAACAGCTGTTTCGCGGCTGTCATATGCAATCCACTTCATCAGTGCAAAAAAGTGAGTTTTTAACTCTATTTTACTACTTTATTTGTACTTTATGCAAGTTGTTGTCATTTTTGCTAGAGATATCTTGTTTGCATAAAATCTACAGAAAATATAATTTTTGTGCCTATGAGCAAAGTGTATCACGTTTGCAGAAGTATTTTTGATGAATATGCACTGTGAAGCAGTTGTATCAACAGAGAAAGTTTAAGAAAGAACGTCGAGCTCCTCTCCCCTCATATAACATATAAAATTTAAACTGCTCCATTTCCGAGCCTGCCCCCCCCCCCAAAGGTCTGAGTCCCTAGTTGCTGACTCGGTTGACTTGGCCTCTCACCAGCCTTAGTTTTCTATGGGGGATGAGGAGCACTCTTTCAGAAATAGGTTTTTAAAACAATTGAGTTTTTAATACTAACTAGGACGAAATTCCAGATTCGGGAATAAGGTTTGAAACAAAAAAGCACTCGAGCATAAGGTCAAGCATCAAAAGATCCAACAGAACTAAGGTTCCGTTTCCCGGACAAATGGTCCTGATATTGAAGTTCGTCCAACTTAAGCATAAGAAACATAGGATCACACATTATGATGTTTTACCAGTAGATTCATCCCCCCCCCCTATCACCACAAAGAGAGATCCGGACATAATGTCGAAATTTAAAAGATCCACGTCCACGAACATGAACAAAAGATCTGGCGGACACATAAGATCCACCTCCATAAGGTCCGATGGACAAAAAACCACGAGCAGAAGCTCCAGTTTTTTTGAATAGGCAGGACATAGGATCCAGTTTTCTGGACATGACAGGGCGGACATATGAGGCAGGGAGAAGCAAAGGAATGTAAGTGGCAAAATTAAAAATTTGGAGATAACCAGTACACATGGTAGGTGAACCTGTCCACTGTCTTGGGGCAAGAGATGGTACTAGTAGCCCTGGTAGTTGCTGCTATACAGCATGATTTAGAAAAAAAAAATTCAGTGAAAGCCTACCTAAGATGTTATCTTTAAACACGTTTTACTCAAAACTTGAAAATGTCCACTTACATCCCTTTGCTTCTCACTGCCTCATATGGTCTGTTTTTTCAATATCCTTTGTCTCAATCTAATTCTGTTTAATATTAACTCTTTGCTATGGAACCGAAGACACTGGAAAGATGCTACCACGTTCCAAGAGCATTTTCTCCCCTCTCTCAATGGAAGAAAAGCCCTAGCAACAACACGGGAAAGGAACATCACCCGAGAGAGCCCAGCCTATCAGCAAGAGGAAGACGGAGCTGCCGTAGATGGATTGCCCACTTTGATATCTTCCGACCTTCTTCCCCAATCATCAAGATAAATGGAGGCGTGCTGCCCCGAAGGGCTGGGAACCGAGTTTTCCGAGAAATTCCCGTTTCTGAAAAACCCAAGCTCCCTACAAAGGGAAACCTGACCCACCGGGGTATATGGAATGTTTTGGAAGAGAGGGTTCGGTCACGGAAAAGAGGCGGTGTCTGCTCTCGGGGGCTGTCGCGGAGGGATTGAGTTGTGAAAATGGACCTGCATTCTCTAGATGTTGTAAAGCGACACATAAATCTTCGTCGCCTATTCTTAATGACATGTTTATTGAGAAATTCCACTTTAATTTGAAGAATTTGCAAATTTTAAAAATTTAGGATGAAGTACTGAAATTAAGAGAAGCGTTCAGTAGTCACGAGTACCCTGATCAATTTTGTAACATAAACATAATGTATAGTTAGGACAAACTTAACCTGGCAGCATTGTGAAGGCTAAGCGCAGATCCTAATCACAGCCTTACGACGCTGCCAGGTTAGGTTTGCCCCTGTGAATAATTACATTTGTGCCGACCGCGCAAACGAGCCATTGCATCATTGTACGCTAAATTTGGGATCCCGACAGAATGTCCAAATCTAAAAGATCAACGGACAGAAGATCCGACAGACGGAAGGTCCGGCGGACATAAGATCCAGCAGACACAAGGCCCCGTTTTTTTTCTTCGACAGACGGGACAGAAAGTCCAGTTCTTAGGTCGGATATCGGGTTCGGATTTTGAAGTTGAACTGTGTCTCAACTCTCAAAATTTTTTATGCACGGTTTCGGTATAAGAGATGCATCCCAAAAAAGTCCCACACCCATGATCACCAATCCCAGGATAAAGTATAGTACACTGTAAAAAAAATTCGGAAACGTTTCTGAGTATATCGTGCAGCTGCGGTTCATGAAATTTTCAAAAACTTTCTGAGTATTTCGGAATTATCTTTCTGTAATTTCCGGAAACGTGTCTGAGTATTTCGGAATCCTCTTTCTGTAATGTCCAGAAACGTGTCTGAGTATTTCGGAATCCTCTTTCTATAACTTCCAGAAATGTTTCCGAGTATTTTGGAATCCTCTTTCTGTAATTTTCAGAAACGTTTCTGAGTATTTCGGAATCCTCTTTCCGTAAATTCCAGAAATGTTTCTGAGTATTCTGTGCAGCTGTGGTTCATGAAAGTTTCGAAAACGTTTCCGAGTATTTCGGAATTCTCCAAACAATTTTCAAAAACGTTTCCGAGAATTTCGGAATCCTTTTTCCGTGATTTTTTCTAAAAAATAATTCTTTACTACACTGTAACAAATTTCGGAAACGTTTCTGGATATATCGGAAACGTTTCCGAAATAGTAGGAATCCTTCATCCAATAGCGAACTCCTCAATATTCAGAAAGCTTTTTGTTATTTCAACATATCTTGAAGCGGAAGTGATGACGCAACGCTTCGAAACCTATTTCATCCTTCCAACACAGGCGCCAATGAGTCGGAAATAACGAGAACTTCTTTTTTTCTTATCTATGGTTGCTGCAGTCAGCAACTGTTTAGCATTGGATTGCTTGTTATTTCATGTCTAGAGAGTAGTAAAATGTGTCGAAACTAATTTTACGCCTTTGCATTTTGGACTGCCCTTGATTTTTTAGACGATGTACACAGCTATTAAGTTAGTTAATAACCATTTGCTTCTTGACAATTTCCAAAGCGACCATAATTAGATATATATTGTGTGTTCAAGCGTGAATAGTTTCAACACCCGTGTTTATACTTAATGAAACGAAACCCTTTGGATTACTTATTCAGTTGTAATGGAGGTACTTAGATTTTCTTCCGCTCATGTTCACTTGTAAGTATTAATGAATATTTTAAAACATGTTGTTATATACATTTATATTTTTGTTGATTTGCATTTGATGAGGCTCCAATGGTAACTGTTTTTGGGTTTATCGAATTAATTTAAAGTTATCCTACATACCTATGTGCGCGGTGTACTATTTGTTGTAACTAACTGAAACTGATTAATTACGCAAAAGAAGTAAGATTTATATTTGAGAAGCAATCACAGAAAAGTTATTTCGAAATACTTGGATGTACATACATTTTGGTTCAAAAAGAAAAAAAAATCAATTGTTTAATTCATTAGAAATATGGTAATGCAAATATTTTCTAGTATTGTAATATGCTTCACAAAAAATGTGCCGGTATAATTTATCTTTTTTTATTATAATTTATTCATTCATTTAAAAATATTTATACCATTAGAAAATGACCATGTTATCTATAAGTAAGAACATAGTTATGAAATTAATTCATCTGCTTATTCATTTTGTTAAATGTGGTTAACAATAAAAAAATTCCTTGACATTAGTTCCGAAAATAACATTTCCTTCGTGGATATGCTAGTTTAATGTAGGACAGTCAGGAGGAATGAGTCAGTGGCAAAAATGGAACAGCTGCATTTACATGCTGAAATAAAAAGTAATATTATTTCATGTCATCGTTTTAAAAGTGATCAGTTTTTAAATACTATGTTATTAATATGCAATACACATATGGTGAGAAGACGAGGGGCGTTCACCACGCAGACTGTGCCATTGACATTTTCAAGGGGTTGCTTTTTTTAAGGTGGGGGGCGCTTTATATCATTTTATGGGTGCACCATCACTCTTATGGTGTGGGGGGGGGGGGGAACTCTCGTATATATGAAATGGAATAATCATGTAATAGAGTTCAATGTTTTAATAAATAAAATATATAATGCATTTTGCGCACACTCTAAATCAGTAACCTATTTTGATTAAGTATCTATATTTGTGATAAACTGGAAAAGGGCAAGAACAGAGGAATAAACCCGAATGGTTCCAGCAGGGGGACTTTGGTGTCATATTTAAATTCATCAATTTCTCTGTTGGTACTTTTCGGTACACTTTGTTCGTCAAAGAAATTGACTTGACGTGAACGAATTTCGAAACGCAAAGTGTAGGTAAGTTCTGTAAAATTTTATCTGAAAATAAAAGCTATCAAGTTTGATACAAGATTTGTTTTTAAATTCTGCATTAAAAGTGCAATATGTTGATAATTTTGTCTTGAAAATATTGAGAGAAAAACTGAAGTTTAAAGTTGTTTAACAAACAATCCCACTTTTGAGAAAGTACTCCCCTTCCCTCCCCCGACGATTTTGTGATTATGAATGAAACTACTATATTATTTCATAAATTTTCAAAAATTTATAACTGTGCATATGTTATGCTGTTAACCATGCTATTTGTCATTAGAAATTCAGAAAAAAAAATCCACGAATGATTCTAAAATTGCTTGTTTCATCGGTCTTAGATATGAAAGAATTGAAACTGAAATGGCATGCAATACTATTAAAAAAGAATTATTTTTTAGAAAAAATCACGGAAAAAGGATTCCGAAATTCTCAGAAACGTTTTTGAAAATTGTTTGGAGAATTCCGAAATACTCGGAAACGTTTTCGAAACTTTCATGAACCACAGCTGCACAGAATACTCAGAAACATTTCTGGAAATTACGGAAAGAGGATTCCGAAATACTCAGAAACGTTTCTGAAAATTACAGAAAGAGGATTCCAAAATACTCGGAAACATTTCTGGAAATTATAGAAAGAGGATTCCGAAATACTCAGACACGTTTCTGGACATTACAGAAAGAGGATTCCGAAATACTCAGACACGTTTCCGGAAATTACAGAAAGAGAATTCCGAAATACTCAGAAACGTTTTTGAAAATTTCATGAACCGCAGCTGCACGATATATTCAGAAACGTTTCCGAATTTTTTTTACAGTGTATAGTATTGCATGCCATATCAGTTTCAATTCTTTCATATCTAAGAGCAATGAAACAAGCAATTTTAGAATCATTCGTGGATTTTTTTTTTCTGAATTTCTAATGACAAATAGCATGGTTAACAGCATAACATATGCACAGTTATAAATTTTTGAAAATTTATGAAATAATATAGTAGTTTCATTCATAATCACAAAATCGTCGGGGGAGGGAAGGGGAGTACTTTCTCAAAAGTGGGATTGTTTGTTAAACAATATTAAACTTCAGTTTTTCTCTCAATATTTTCAAGACAAAATTATCAACATATTGTATTTTTAATGCAGAACTTAAAAACATATCTTGTATCAAACTTGATAGCTTTTATTTTCGGATAAAATTTGACAGAACTTACCTACACTTTGCGTTCCGAAATTCGTTCATGTCAAGTCAATTTCTTTGACGAACAAAGTGTACCGAAAAGTACCAACAGAGAAATTGATGAATTTAAATATGACACCAAAGTCCCCCTGCTGGAACCATTCGGGTTTATTCTTCTGTTCTTGCCCTTTTCCAGTTTATCACAAATATAGATACTTAATCAAAATAGGTTACTGATTTTATTTTTAGAGTGTGCGCAAAATGCATTATATATTTTATTTATTAAAACATTGAACTCTATTACATGATTATTCCATTTCATATATACGAGAGTCCCCCCCCCACACCATAAGAGTGATGGTGCACCCATAAAGTGATATAAAGCGCCCCCCCCCTTAAAAAATGCAACCCCTTGAAAATGTCAATGGCACAGTCAGCGTGGTGAACGCCCCTCGTCTTCTCCCCATATGTGCATTGCATATTAATAACATAGTATTTAAAAAATGATCACTTTTAAAACGATGACATGAAATAATATTACTTTTTATTTCGGCATGTAAATGCAGCTGTTCCATTTTTGCCACTGACTCATTCCTCCTGACTGTCCTACATTAAACTAGTCTATCCACGAAGGAAATGTTATTTTCGGAACAACTAATGTCAAGGAATTTTTTTATTGTTAACCACATTTAACAAAATGAATAAGCAGATGAATTAATTGCATAACTATGTTCTTACTAATAGATAATATGGTCATTTTCTAATGGTATAAATATTTTTAAACGAATGAATAAATTATAATAAAAAAGATAATACTGGCAAATTTTTGTGAAGCATATTACAATACTAGAAAATATTTGCATTACCATATTTTTAATGAATTAAACAATTGATTTTTTTTTCTTTTTGAACCAAAATGTATGTACATCCAAGTATTTCGAAAAAACTTTTCTGTGATTGCTTCTCAAATATAAATCTTATTTCTTTTGCGTAATTAATCAGTTTCAGTTGGTTACAACAAATAGTACACCGCGCACATGTAGGATAACTTGAAATTAATTCAATAAACCCAAAAACAGTTACAATTTTAGCCTCATCAAATGCAAATCAACAAAAATATAAATGTATATAACAACATGTTTTAAAATATTCATTAATACTTACAAGTGAAGATGAGCGGAAGAAAATCTAAGTACCTCCATTACAACTGAATAAGTAATCCAAAGGGTTTCGTTTCATTAAGTATAAACACGGGTGTTGAAACTATTCACGCTTGAACACACAATATATATCTAATTATGGTCGCATTGGAAATTATAAAGAAGCAAATGGTTATTAACTAACTTAATAGCTGCGTACATCGTCTAAAAAATCAAGGGCAGTCCAAAATGCAAAGGCGTAAAATTAGTTTCAACACATTTACTACTCTCTAGACATGAAATAACAAGTAATCCAATGCCAAACACAGTTGCTGACTGCAGCAACCATAGATAAGAAAAAAATAAGTTCTCGTTATTTCCGACTCATTGGCGCCCGGGTTGGAAGGATGAAATAGGTTTCGAAGCGTTGCGTCATCACTTCCGCTTCTAGATATCTTGAAATAACAAAAAGCTTTCTGAATATTGAGGTATTCGCTATTGGATGAAGGATTCCTACTATTTCGGAAACGTTTCCGATATATCTAGAAACGTTTCCGAAATTTGTTACAGTGTATGTATAATATCTTCATCATCATTTACATCGTTATCATCGTTATCACTGTAGAATCAAGGTCTCTTTTTGAGCGAGAGCCGGACAGAAGGTCCAGAACCAAAACGTCCACGTCTAAAAGGTCCAACGGACAGAAGGTCAGGGGCGGATTCAGGTTAGGGTCCAAGGGTCAGCTGACCCCCCTGTGACAAGAATTTTATTATGATAACTTTTAAAGTTCATTTTTTTGGATTCGAAAAAATAGTACATGGAATCAATGTAAACCTTTTTTTTTCTTGTTTATGCAAGGTATTTCTTCTCAGCGCATCATAATTGAAAGGATTGACTGGGTTCGCTTACTAGGTTACTACTATTTTGAGTATTTTTGAGCAATCACGATTGCTTATTGCTTTCATTTGACTGTTTTTGGCGTTCCTTTGATTTTTCCCACTGCCACCCTCCGCAGCATCACCGTCGACCGGCTCCTCACGATGCTGCACCTCTAGCGAAAAACCGTCTCCAGGTTTCATCAATATCCTACACTTACACTCATACATACACGCACCTACACACACATACATACATACACCTACACACATACATAAACACATACACACACAAACACACACACACCTACAAACAACTACCCGCACACTCATGCCTGCACACAGATACAAACACACATGCCTACACACACACATACCCCCACACACAAACACACACGCTTACATATACACACACACTCGTGATTGCGAAAAACATAATTTGAATTCAAGATGACAAAATTCAAATTAATATTTTTTTTTTTTTGTTCATTTTCAAAAGAATAATCATCTCTGATGAGCTTAACGTTTTTCAGAGCACTCTGCCATCCCAAACCATGCACATGCGGCATCAACCCCTGTCTGTCTAAGAATTGTGACTTCTAATGAAAATTTGAGGGAATATGATCCATGGTGCTGGTTGCGCCATTGAAAGTTTTAGGAGGAGGGAAGGGTAATTTGAAAGGGTTTTTGTCTCATTTGGGGTGGGGGGTGCTCCGTAGCATATGAGGGGTGCTCCATCACCCTTAGAGGGATGAGCACACCTAATTAACTGATACTTTTTAGGAAGGAGGTCTGTCCATTGAAACTTGACCCTCCTTACAAAAATTTCTGGATCCGCCCTTGCCGAAGATCCAGCAGATATAAGGTCCGACGGACAGAAAGTCCACATTTTTGGACAGCTAGGACATAAGGTCCAGTTTTGTCCGTGGAAGGTTTAGTTTTGCCGTTCTGTCTGACATTCCTATTAGAACATCCAACTTGATCAGTTGGGTACATACTGAAAATGTAACTACCTACACTACTTCGCATGTTTAATATATATGTATGAAAAATTTTTACAAGAATTTTTTTCTTCGGTGCAAAGCAATGGTAAATAGTAATGAGACAATTTTATGGAAAAGTAAATTCCGCCTCATATTTTATCTGTGTTGCAATTTAATTTATACTATAGAGGAGTTCGTTCATATATGTCCCTCGGGCGTTTCCTAGCATTTGACACTACTCTGATGCATTATGTCGCTTTTACTGTTGCACTTGCTGAATAATATTGCTTTTTTCTTTTATGTCTTAATAAATAATTTAGACAGTAATTTTTATATCAGATGCATTTATTCTGTATCAGATTACTACAACAAGATGTACTATATTCTATCAAATGCAATTGTAAATCTACACTGATTTATATGTTTAAGAGACATTTAGAGAAACTATTTCAAGCGAATCCTACAGAATTTCATTTCTAAAGCATTCAATCAAAAAGTTAAAAAACTTGAATAAAATTAGACAAACATGAAATATCAAAATTATTTCTTTCCTAGACCCATCACGGGACATGTAGTGAGACAATGGTAGCATTAAAATTACAAATTCTATGAGCAATGTAAATTATTGTTGCAGATGATTTTTTTTTTTCATTTTTTAGGTAGTTGAGATTTTCCTTTGGTTGAGGGACCGGTTACTTGTCGACTTTTCCCCAACACTCTAAATCAGACCCTAATTCTATGAGAATTCGAAATAAAATCCGAAACCAAAAGATCAATGGATCTGATGGGCGGGAGATCCAGCGGACGTAAAATCCACGAACAAGAAGAAAAAATTCAGTAAGTTACCGCCCTATAGCCAGGGCTAAGGCAGAAATACATGAAATATACCGCCAGCTCAATCAATTCCAGCCGAGGACTGCAGTTATTAGCACTCATCAGCCCGGCATAGGACTAATTGAGCTGGAGGTGGAAAACCACATAAGGAAGTCAAGAGTGCTAAACAAACTGGTAGCTGACATCGAATTAGCACTGACCAGACGAGTGACCGAAACAATGGTTCGGTTCAACCTCCAGCTCAGTTAGTCCTATGCCGGGCTGATGAGTGCTAATAAGCACGAAATTGCAGTCCTCGGCTGGAATTGACTGAGCTGGCGGTGTATTTCAAGAAGAAAAAAGTTCGAAAGAACAGATTTATGGACAGAAGATCTTGTTTTATTTTGGCACCCAAGCATGACATAAGGTCCCATTTTCTGGGCCGGTTGGACACTCGGTCCCAATTCTAAAGTTTGTCCTTCGTCTCAAATTCTGATTTTGTTTATTATTTGCATGTTTTTTTTTTGTTTTTGTTTTTTTTCACGAATTGCTTGCTATCTTCACTTGACCAAAGTTGACGGTGCTTTGATTTTTCAGATTACCATGACGACGAGAATAACTCCAGCTCGTTGTTTAATATTTTTTAAGAGGACAAATTTTCGTCACCATGGTTACATGTCGTTTGTGTTCATTCAGGGCTTAACTTAAGCTTAAAACTTAACTCTACGAACTCCTCTGTCCACCGCTCTCCACGAGCGGAGCCACACTTAATCAGTGGCGTCTATGCCCAACACACACACGCACACACATACATCAACACACCAAACGACCGAACACACATGCCTACACATCACACACACACACACATACGTCAACACACCAAACGACCGAACACACATGCCTACACACACATACGTCAACACACACAACACGCATGCCTATACGCATTCGTCAACACACACAACATCCATGCCTACACACATTCGTCAACAAACACAACACCCATGCCTACACACATTCGTCAATACACACAACACGCATGCCTACACACATTCGTCAATACACACAACATCCATGCCTACACACAATCGTCAACACACACAACACCCATGCCTACACACATTCGTCAACACACACGCCTACACATACATACACACGCCTACACACACATACACACGCCTACACACACACACACGCCTACACACATACACACGCCTACGCACATACACACACACACGCGCGCTACGCACACACACATCACACGGCACACACACACTCGTAATTGCGAAAAGCCATTATTTTAATTCTTTTTTTTTTTACGAATAAGAGAGTGTTAGGAATTTTCTTGTCATGAGTATTTCAAGGAATTCAGGATTTAAGGTATCGTACATATTTTTTTCAATCCATAACACAATTCGTCCTTTCTTCGCCTTTTACGCCCTTCTTCAGCTGACATGGCAATTATCGCGGCCTTCTCCACGTACCTCTTTCATACGGGCGCCCCTATTCCCAGAAATATTTCCCAAAGCTAGGGTCCTTTTTTGTTCAAAATGTCCTGCTCAAAAGGATACAACACTCTCTTCCCAATTTCTGGTATTTCCAACCAAGGAAAGTCTAGAAAAAGAAAAAAAAAATCATAATGAGGATCTATATTCTTCCCTCCCGGTGGGAGAAGGGGGCACAGCGGCCCCTTTTCGGAGAACGCCAGCCAAAATACCTGCCAAAGAGCAGGGATTGGAAGCCGCGATGTTTATTATGCCTTGCAGGATCCTGGCTGGGTGTGAAAAATAATGGGGCGCGAAGTGTTTCATGGAGAATTAAGGTTCGTGGTTTTGGCTTGTGCTGGGAAAATTCGTCAAACCTAATGGTCCTGCGTTGTCTTTAGCAATTAAACCGAAAGAAAATTTCGCCTCTTCTCCGCTTTTAACTGTAAACACTGCCAAATAATAGCCCCAGGGAACATGATTTCTCAGCCTTTTTTTTTTTGAGCAATCACGATTGCTTATTGCTTTTATTTGACTGTTTTTTTTCGTGCTATCATTTTATTTTCCCACCGCCACCCTACGCACCTTCACCGTCGACCGGCTCCTCACGATGCTGCTCCTATAGCGAAAACAGTCTCCATGTCCTATACACACGCGCATACATACACAACTACACAAACAAACACGCACACACACACTTACACAAACAAACACGCACACACACACCTACACATACACAAACATACACACACACACAAACACATACACACACGCATACATACAGACACCTACACATACACACTCAAAAACATACACACACAACTACCCACACATTCATGCCTGCACACAAACACATATGCCTACACACACATACACATACCTTCCACACACACATTCATACACACAACTACCCACACACTTATGACAGCACACAAACACAAACACATATGGCTACACACACATACACATACCCCCTTCACACAAACACACATGCCCCCCACATACAAACATGCACGCCTACATACACACACTCGTGATTGCGAAAACCATAATTTGAATTCAAGATGTCAAAATTCAAATTATTATTATTATTTTTTTCTATTTGTAGAGGTATGTTGTAACTGTATCGTGAAACCAGAGGAGTTTCATTGATCTAGGTTTCAAATATTATCACAATGATTCAATGAAAAATTATCAAAATGTAATGTGATAAAACATGAGTGAAACTAAAGCACATTGCAGTTAAAGCACTAAATGTTACGAAAATGCGGAGAGATAGTATTTCAAAACTGCAACACAGTAGAGCCTCTTCATCAGTGTAAAAAGGTCCCTCATGGCCGAATTGTTGTGTGATTTTGTGGGAATACTTTTTGCACTGATGAAGGGGTTCCATTGCAGTGTGAAAATAACTATTTGCAACAATTACTTGTCGATTTGTGCTTCAATTACTTTGATTTTTCCTTTTGTTTAATGATCCTACAAAAATTTTTTATCTCATCAATTAATCTCATTATATTCTCTTTGTATCTGAATTTTTTTATACGAAGCCAAAAATCGTCTACAACAGGCCCGTTATTCAAAAATTTTCCAGGGGGAGGAGGAATATAGGAGTCCATATTCAGCGAATTACCGCCCATTAGCCAGGGTTAAAGCAGAAATGCATGAAATACACCTCCAGCTCAGTATTTCCAGCCGAGGACTGCAGTTTCGTGCTTATTAGCACTCATCCCCCGACATAGGAAAGTGACTCAGCATTTCTTGTATTTCTGCTTTAGCCCTGGCTAATGGGCGGTAATTTACTGAATATACCATAGCCTTCAATCTTCGAGTTGAACCGGAGAGGTTTTCCATCTCCAGCTCAGTCACTTTCCTATGCCGGGCTGATGAGTGCTAATAAGCACGAAACTGCAGTTCTCGCTGGAAATGACTGAGCTGACGGTGTATTTCATGTACAGGAGTCCATATTTAACATATACTGTCGGAAATGTATTTACAAAAATTTCAAAAACCCACTGACGAGCTTGGTTTTCATCTAAAAAATGTTTTTCCCTGACCTCGCCAGGCATTGTACAATCTCCCAAAAGGCCACATTTCAACCTGAACAGAATAGTACATTGAGAGCATATTCTGAATTCCTCTCAGAACGATTTTCAACAAGGGAGTCGTCCTGTGAGAGATAGGAGAACCCTTTTCCAAGAAAAAGCGTTTTCTGTCGAAGACGGAAATTGCATGTGGCCTGCTTCCGTTCTTGCCCCTCTCCTGCTGATATGAAGACGAAGCTGTGAAGAAGATAGCTAAGATTTCTCCTCTTACTCCTACTAAACAGAGCTCAAGCTCCTAAGCGATGAGCATACCACACTACCACATCGTACTTGATTAAGAAAAGTGCTCAAGTTTTTGTCTTTGGCGAATTAGGCACAGTACCCTGAAGCTGACATCTTAAAAAAAAACATTCGCTCATTTGGAAGATATTCATTTTTTTTTCGCTTAAAGGGCTTCAAATTACTTTATCTTTTTTGGAAAATAATGAGATTTTTTTATTCTATTACTAGTGGTACCCGCACGTCTTTGCCCGTAATAGAAAATTAAAAAGGTCTTTTGCTTCGCCTGTATATTTACAAATAATGTATAGTGAATTTTCTCGCCAATTGGCTTGTGCCCATGTTACGGTTCCACATTATGATAATTTCGTAATTTATTCGTCTATCTTATGATAATTTTGTTCTTAAAATTAGAATAGAAAAAGAACCACATCGAATTTTTGAAAAATCGCTTCGAGGTGCACACCCACATGCTACAAACTAACTTTGTGCCAAATTTCATGAAAATCGGCTGAACGGTCTAGGCGCTATTTGCGTCACAGAGATCCTGACAGACAGAGATCCGGACAGAGAGAGATCCTGACAGACAGAGAAAGAGAGAGAGATCCGTACAGAGAGACTTTCAGCTTTATTATTAGTAAAGATTAACAACTGGAGAGCACAGCAAATTTACTTTTCTTGCAACTATTGTCCCGCAGTGTTAAACTTCAAACGCATCTCCTGTAAGATTTCGTACCGGATTTGACATCTTTTACTAAAACAAATATTTGAAGCGATATCATTTATGTAAAGTAATTTAGAATGAACTTTTTGTTCGTAAGCAGAAAGAAAAGCTCAGTTTAGATTATTTAAGAAAATTGGTAATGCTTTAAATATTTTTTTTTTTTTTTTGAAGATGTCAACTTTAGGAATGCTTTTTGCCTATCAGCTTTGGCGTACTTTATCCTAAAAAAAATGGCGTGACCAGAAAAAAAAATAATAGGAGGGTGATATGGTTGGATTTTGCAGAGAAATAGTTTTAGTCTTTCACTATGATAAAAAAAATAAAGCTTCTGAGTTTCGGAATAGGGGGAGGGGGCACATCCCCAAATGCCCCTGTTGAACATTAATCGACAACACCCGATATTTTTCAAACACTCTAACTTTCTGCGATTGATGGGAAATGAAGAACTGAACTAGTTTTTATGTTGTTGTGTACTATGTGGAAAATGTTGTCCATACTTTAATCTTAATTCCAAGTACCCTTAGTTCCCTATATTTCCAATCATAATGTTTGAAGCCTGCGCAAAATCATTCACAAATTGTAATACTCGCTCCACTTAAACATTATTTGCGATTGTTATTAAACTGAAGTAATTGTTGCATATTCTGGGGCTGTTTAAATTTATATATTTGAGGGAAATTGATGTTTAGATGGTTAATTAATTTTTTGACTCAGCAATTTAATTACATGTACATGACACGGTAGTTTGATCCTTGCCCTTTCACCCTTTCAGAAATCATAAACGAAGGAAAAACAAAGAAAGGAAGAAAAAAAGCCTTTACGAATCGAATTGCCTTCTTATTATTAAATAAACAGCTTTTTCTGTTGTTTCAAAGCATTCATTTCGTCTAAGATGCTCTTAGAATTTGAATAAATAAATTTAAAAAAAAAAAAAATGGAATTATGAAAAGTCAAATTATGTTTTTCGCAATCACGAATTGCGATCGGAACCTACTCATTGGGTTTCATGTTTCAAAAAGTGGCTCACGTGGCAATCATTATAGCGAATAACGTAATTTCCATTTTCACAATTCATATTAATGTCAGGGGTCTGAAACTGGACGATGTGTGTTGGGGCTGGATGCTTGATGTTGTGTGTTGGGGCTGGATGCTTGATGTTGTGTGTTGGGGCTGGATGCTTGATGTTGTGTGTTGGATGCTGGATGTCGCGTGTTGAATGCTGGATGTTGTGTGTTGGATGCTGGATGTTGTATGTTGGATGCTGGATGTTGTATGTTGGATGCTGGATGTTGTGTTTGATGCTGGATGTTGTATGTTGGATGCTGGTGCTGGATGTTGCGTGTTGGATGCTGGTGGAGGATGTTGCGTATTGGATGCTGGTGGAGGATGTTGCGTGTTGGATGCTGGTGGAGGATGTTGCGTGTTGGATGATGATGGAGGACGTTGCGTGTTGGAAGCTGAATTTTCTGGGCTGGTTCCGATATTTGAGACATTTGGGTAATAAAATCCATAATTGGCAGACGAAGTTGACATTTGTCCAAATTTAAGGGAACAGAAAGACGTGTGGCAAAAGTATTCGACATTTCCATGATCAACACACAAAACGAATTTCAGCTATTTTTTAGTTTTATTATTTATTGATAACTCTGAAAAAGAATGAGACATCAATTACGGTCAAGTGAGGACAGTAATCAATTCGTGATTTGTTAAAAAAGAAGAAGAAGAAGAAGAAAGAAAAGAAAGATAGAAAAGAAAGGAAAATTGCTCTAAGAATTCTTAAAATTCCGTTTCACAGCATCCAGTATAAATATTAAACTTCTCTAAAAAACTGGGGTTTTGATTAATCCTCAAGTTTGTTTTCCTTAATATTCAGTTGCGTGTAGCAGATACTTACACTCAAATTAAATACTAAATACAGTACAGTACAGTTATACGTTATACAGTATATTTCTGTTTTTCAAACTAGAAAATGCGCTGCGCTACGTCTAATCTGCGTCGTATTTTCTTTTGCGAGATGAGCTCTTTTCGGCTAAACAGTGACCTTGGCGAGCCTTGCACTTCCTGTGTCCGCTGTTGGGGGCCCCGCGCATGCGCTAATCCGGCGGACCACCCGAGATGGCGCAGGACCTTCGACAAAGCATTTTACTACCTTTTCTTTTCGCAGAGTGAAAAGCCTGTGTGCTATTATTTCTTGTAATAAGTAGGCGGTGGTTGAAAATTTTAGAAAATGTCTGAGCCACTGCATTTTGTTATAATTTACACTGACTAAGTGCATAAGTCTCACAAATTAAACTAATGCCGTCTGATTTGCCGTGAAATAGAATTGTTACAGTTTTCATAAAATGGAATTATCCTATTGAATTGAATTAACATATGCAAATTAAGCCCTGAATTCAGCACTTTTCCAGCACGGAACATTTTCCATCTGCGCTAAAACAGAAAATTTTCAGAATACCTCATTTGTTTTTAAGGATACCCAGGTCAGGCCCGTCATTTAAGGGGGGGGGGGAGGAGGGGGGAATTGAAACTTCCTCTCCCGGCTTGGAAAAATCAATGTTTTGACGCATAAATGGAGGTGGTTTTTGCTGTTTTCTGATAAAATTTTCAAAGAGTGTACATTCTTTGTCCCTCCACCGACGAAAATTCGAAATGAGGATACATAATCCGCTGAAGGATACATAAAACAATATTATACACACACGTATACACTGTGTGGAGAGACGATTCTCCGAGCTCCAAATAATCAAAAGTCTGGGGTAATCCAGACTCTCTCTCTCTCTCTCTTTATTTTAGGGTGGGATCCAGTTTTGCTTTTGGAGAGGATCGTAAGCACAATATTCGCGCACAAATAAGAGTTGTACTGAGTAGGGCCGTGCACAGAAATTTTGGTGCCCGTCACAAATGACCTTTTCGGGACCCCCTCCATACTGTTTACCCCTATATTTCAACCCTAGTTTTAAAAATATTGGACCCCCTTCAGGCTCGGTCCCGGGCCAGCAGGTGTCCCTTCTCCCCCCCCCCCTTGCACTCTTCTGGTACTGAGTGGCGGATTAACCATGTCACAATTGCTGGGCCTCAGCATAAGGATGCCGAACCCAAAGGAGATTGATATGAAAAAATTCACCCACATTATCACTGGCGTCCCGATGGGAGGTGTCGGGAGATCACCGTCACCTTCCCAAAATTTCCCTTATTCGGCTAATTTGGAGACATAATTGAAAAATTGAAAATTTCAAATGTCCGAATATACCTTTTTATAAGATGCACTTACGTGCACATATCCGTATTTTATTATTCGGTGCTGTTTTAAGTTCCATTTGGCAAATTGAGAATTTCCGCTCTCCCAAAAATTTAAGCTCGGAGCACCCCTGCACAAAATACTTTTTTCATGGCTCTTTTCATTTGTAAGCTGATACATTCTCGTGTCTTCACGGGGTTTTCGGCCCTTTTGTAACAATGGGGTCGTTTTCAAAATTTTAAAAGTATTTTTTTCTGAAAGAGCATGCTTAAAAACATGGGATCTGGCCATTTTTTAAATAATTTATTTAAGTTTAATATTTTTAAAAAATTACTTAAATCGGTGAGCTTTTATTGTTTACACTTCTGTCGTGTGACATCACAAATGATGAAATGCCATTCAATATTGCCATTCACAGAACAAAATATTTAATTCGCATCTTTACTCACGTGTATTGGCAACGATAGGGTTGATAGCAAGCGTAGAGCTCAATTTTAATTCGCTGCTTGATTATCATAACCTGGAACCGTGGTAGAAAATGCGCCAAAATGCATCATTTGTGACGTCAAAAAGACCACGCCTTGTTTGAAAAATCGGACATTTTAAAAAATTAATTGAAAAATAACTGTTGGGAAAATGAAAGTATTTTCTGGGTCCATGTTATTTTTTTTACTCATTCTATCAATTTCAGTGACTAAAAGTAGTACTTTTTACTGAAGGAAACCACCGCATTTTGGGGCCTGATTATTGCAAGGTCTCGGTTTCAGGGGTTGTTGTACAGAACTGGAGAACTTTTGGGGTCTCAGTGCAGGACTTAGGTTTTCAATCCCTGATCCAAACAATAAAACTTTCATATTAGGCATCGAATTTAATCAGCCATTAATTTGTGCTCAAACAAGTGTAACGCTGATTGCAAATCGCTAAGTTCTGCAGTTTGCAATAGCGAGCAAATGTTTCTATCATGGGCATCCCCATTTAAAATTATAAGGGGGGGGGGGGAGGGGCTCAGATATTTTCCCCATGGTTTAGCAGGAATTTTCTCCATGGAAACCAATTTCAGAACAGATTAGAGTTATTAAGGTTTGACATTTTTAATAACTTATTCAAAAATAGCTGGAGAAAAAGTGTTTTTACATTTTTCCAAAGAAAAAAGTACTAAAAGCAAGGAAGTTCTAATTCTTAAGGAGGGGCTTGAGCCCCTACTCCCCCCCTATATAAACGCCCATGGTTTCTATTAACACAACACATTTCCAACTTATAATTCCATTAACTAAAGTTTTGCAATACATTTCCAACCCTTTCAATTGTTTGTCCTACTTGGGTTTTACCTAGAGTCACTATAGAGTTTTAAAATGCCTTATTACAGTGAAACCTCAATAAGTAGCCGACCGGTTAAGTGGTCACTCCGTTTAAGTGGTCGTTTTTCTTTGGTCCCAAAAAAGGTCTCATTCACAGTAATGTAAAATGATCCTCCTTTACTGGTCACCAAATTTCATTTTACCCGGTTAACTAGTCACTCAAAAATTGTTTTCTAAAATTCCTTTTCCTTATCGGATCTTCGAAAATAGTGTCGGACTTAGTGGAAACGTTGTTTAATTGTCATTTTTCCGTGAAACCTCGATCCTCCGTTCTGGTCGTTCAAAGCATACTTCTTGCTGTGACTCTGCCGAGTGCCAAGAGTATGAATCAAACTCTTTTCAGCAAGACAAACAAAATCTAACACCTGGAGAAAGTTAGTCAGTATTTAACATCCGTTCAAGGAACTACAAACACAGAATTTAAAGCTTGATGTATGTTAGAAGAGATCATTCTTTTCCGTAAGTAACAACTTCATGAGTCAACATCGAAGGATTGTATTAATATACTGTAACTACATTAACATAAGTTGTTATTTAGTAATGTATAAGAGAAAATGGAACAAAGTAACTATCATTAGTATTTTTGCCCCTTTTTAATATTTCCACTAATTTATAGACATTGATTACATAAGCTATTGCTTTTCTCACAGAATTCTACTGCTATTCATGAATATATGTAAGGCTTTTTTTTCTTCCTTAATTTCCCACTCCACATAAGTAGTCACTCCGCATAAGTGGTCAAAAATTTTTGGTCCCTTGAGTGACGACTTAACGAGGTTTTATTGTAGTTTTACCGATCGCTGAGTTCAGTTGCGATTCACGATGTCGCTGAATGAAGCCACAAGCAGGTTTGCGACTAACAATCGTTACACTTGCGTGATCCCTTTGGGCAAACTTTACCGCAGCGAGACTCTTGTAGAGAAAAAGCAAACTTTACAGGAAAGTCTTCCGCTACGCAAGCAGAGCGACATCGGGGAATTTCATGCAAAATTTTGTTTCAAAAAAAAGTTTTTAAACTGTCGCTTCTTCTGAATGATGTTTCAGCTTGTGATACCATTTTGTAAAATTATGTTATGTTATTGAATCAATATCCTTAAAATCAAAACCAAAGTAACACTAGAGTTGTGAAGATCCAACATACGTAAGTAGTAAAAAAAAAAGGGGAAGTGCCGAAATTTATAAATAAAAATGTAGTTACTTCAAAAGTCATTCTCGAATAGTCACACCCTTATGATTTGGCAACGTAAAAAGGTGTTTGGCATTGATGTTTTTACAACGTAACAATGGGGTCGTTTCCAAAATTTTAAAAGTATTTTTTCTGAAAGAACATGCTTAAAAACATAGGATCTAACTATTTTTAAAAAAAAATTAAATCGGTGCGCTTTCATTGTTTACATTTCTTGCAGATGACATCACAAATGATGAAATGCCATTTTCTGTTACCATTCACATAGCAAAATATTTAATTCGCATCCTTAGTCAAGTGTATTGGCAACGATATGGTTGATAGCAAGTATAGAGCGCAATTTTAATTCGCTTTTTGACTGTTATAACGTGGAAACGCGGTACAAAGATGCGCCAAAGAGCATCATTCGTGACGTCATCAAGACCAGGCCTTCTTTGAAAAATCGGACAGTTTAAAAAATTAATTTAAAAAAAAACTGTTGGGAAAATGAAAGAATTTTCTGCGTCCATGTTATTTTTTTGCTTATTCTATCAATTTCAGTGACTAAAAGTACTACTTTTGACTGAAGGAAACAACCCTATTGGAAAATAAAAAACGAAAACTATTTTTAAAACGTTTGAAAAATAAGAGATTAATTAGAAGCCAAATAGTAGCTCTGTGTGAAGAAATAGAAATTAGATCACGTAGCTTGTTACTCAACGAATCAGGGACTGCAGAAGTGAAAAGTCACTCGTAGATACTACTGAAGTCTTCAAATTTTTTTCAAAAGAAATAAATTACGGTAGTTATGAAAAATCATATCAACATTCTGAAGCCCCGAGAGTTTTGAATATTGTTGTTGAGGTTCTAAGAAAATGCGTGTTGAACTTCATGTCAAGCAAATATAATAAAGCTTAGATATCGTATTAAAATAATTTCTGGTATAAAAAGAACAGGACAAAGGTTTAGTACAGCAAACAATGTATCCAACTATCGAGCATTTAAAAAAAAATAAATAAAAAAAATTTAATTTAAATTTTGACATCTTGAATTCAAATTATGTTTTTCGCAGTCCAGCTTGGAGACGGTTTTCGCTATAGGAGCAGCATCGTGAGGCCGGCCGACGGTGGTGCTGGCAGAGGGAGGCGAGGGAAAAATAAAATCATAGGAACATCAAAACAGTCAAGAGAAAACAATAAGCAATCGTGATTGCTCAAAAAAAAACCTACCTTCAATTAGAAAAGCAATAGTTTAAGAAACTTTCAAAACGGAATTTCTTACCTTTATGTGATTCTTTATTGATGTTACTAGTAGGTAAATGTAAACATTTTTAAGTCTAATTTTTGACTGAATCATTTTTATCAGCTGTATTGCATCGTCTGCTGTTTCGCTAGGAGTAATAAATTCAAAAAAAAAAAAAAAAAAATCTTTATGTTTCAGTTGCTTAAAATCGAAAAAGATATTCTTTAACATGTTTTTGTTGATGATGATAAAAATGATTAAAAAATCGCCGCTGATATTACATTATTTTGATGATGATTTATATATGAATGTGTGTCAGAACTCAAATAATCCAAATATTTTATCGAGATTTGGTTTCCTTCACAATTTTCCAATTGAAGTGAGCATTTAATATTCAAGCTCACGTTTGGACATGGACATAAATCGAATTACAGAATTCTTTGTCATTTTATTCGAATCAAAGCACGAGAAAAATCTTCCTTCAAATAGCCTTTTCTTTTTTTTAAAGTTTTCAATAATTATTTTTGAAGTAAAGTTCGCAAATATGCATCAAGAATATACGATTTATTAGACTCGATTTATTCAGAACTGGGAGCACAGAAATACCTTTCATAAATTACTGCCTACGGAGGGATGTGAGTGATTAATATAGAATTCTTTCACGTTTCTTTCTTCTCTTTTTTTTGCTCACGAATTAATATTCAACTTTGATTTATTCTGATCTTCTTTTGCGTGTCTTTGTGAAAACGGTTCTGTGATACCGATACAAATTGTTGTATTTTATTTTTTTAATCATCGCGGCAGTATGTCAGGGGACTAAACGGAAGTTGTTATTTTTTATTATGTTTTTAGTAATAGCACCAATTAATGACCGCTTAATGTGTTCAAATCCAGCTAAGTACGGACAAACCGTTCCACTGAAAAGCCGCCATTTTGTTCTGCACGTGACAATTAATATGTTTTACAAAAAAAAAAGGGGGGGGGTGAACAAAACTATTTGCTTACGTTTGCGATTTCTCAAGCAACTAAATTTTGTTCTTACCTTTTTTAATCATTATTTTTCATGAAACATTAGCTTTGATCCAGTGGCCGTTTCCAGTGGAAAGGCTCTGAAGCAGATATTTTATGCTTTTTTGTATCTTCTGTGTTTTACAGAACATTTCCCCCTTGTCTTCTAAAGGCGGGGGGAGGAGGGAGACTAAAGCCTGGGCTTTCTTCTTATTATTTTTTTAAAAGTATTATTTTCTGAAAGTTCATTAAAAATTATTTTCATTTATCACCGTCATATAAAGTTCATTCCTAGTTTTAGAAGTATCAATAAGGAATACAATTGCCGTAAACTTTCACCGTAATCCCAAAAATATACGGTGAAAACTAGCAACATCCATGCTGCATGCATACTTTAACTTAAGTTTTCCCATGCATTGTCGCGATTTAGATATTTTCACTGTGCCATTGCGTGATTTTAAGTCCAGGGGGATGTTTTAACTTGTTAAAGGCATAATTTCTTTTCTTGCTCCAGTCTTGTTTCTGATTTTGTTTTCTTTGCCACTGCAATTGTTTTTTTTTTTCTGTGCTATATTTTTCAATAAGTAAATAAATAACTCACCGAAATTTCGCGGGGGGGGGGGGGAAAGCAACTTCATTGAATGTGTCAGACCCAATGGTGGTGATTCGAGGGGGAGGGACCCCTTTTTACGGTTTATTTATTTTATTTCCCAATTCAGGAGCCAAAAATAGAAATTATAAAAAAAAAGCAGAAGTGTCAAAATTTTCAGTTCATAATTATTTGTTTTACTTTGTGCATCTGTTTACGAAACATCATTTAGCACAAGCAGTAACTTTTAATTCATGTATTTATTAGTTTATTGTTTAGATATTAGTAAATCAATTGTTTTACTTTAACAAGCCGTACCTGCTTAATGAAGTTATTACCAAGTGTTTGTGATATCTCAAAATATTTTAGGGTAAATAATGTAAGTAATGTTGTACATAATGCATCAAAATCTTAAGAAAGACGTGAGTTAAAGCTATTAGGTTTGCATCAATAACCACTCATATACTCTCAAAACCAGCCTTAGCAAAGTTTCGTCCTTTTTTTTTTTACTTTTTAAAATTATTTGCAGCCGCTAAAAATTCTATGTCTTTTCGATTTTTTTTTTTTTTTTTTTTGAGCAATCACGATTGCTTATTGTTCTAACTTGACTGCTTTTGGCTTTTCCTATCATTTTATTTTCCCACCGCCACCCTCCGCACCATCACCGTCGACCGGTTCCTCGCGATGCTGCTCCAAAAGAGAAAGCCGTCTCCAGGTTGCATCCATGTCCTACACACACACATACACACACAAATACATACACACAAACACATACACACACAAATACATACACACAAACACATACACACACAAATACATACAGACACCTACACATACACACACACAAAAACATACACACGCATACATACAGACACCTACACGTACACACACATACACATGACTACCTACACATTCATGCCTGCACACAGACACAAACACATATGCCTACACACACATACACATACCCGCTACACACAAACACACATACCCCCACACACAAACAGACGCCTACATACACACACTCGTGATTGCGAAAAACATAATTTGAATTCAAGATGTCAAAATTCAAATTATTATTAATTTTTTTTTGAGCAATCACGATTGCTTGTTGACCGTTTTTGGCGTCTTTTGATTTTTCCCACCGCCACCGTCCGCACCATCACCGTCGACGGGTTCCTCACTATGCTGCTCCTATAGCGAAAGCCGTCTCCAGGTTGCATCCATGTCCTACACACACGCGCATACATACACAACTACACACACGCACGCGCACACACACATACACACACACAAACACATACACACACACAAACACATACACATACACCTACACATACACACATAAAACACATGCACGCATACATACAGACACCCACACACAAAAACATACACACAACTACCCACACATTCATGCCTGCACACAGACACAAACACATATGCCTACACACACACACATACCCCCCCACGCACACATTCATACACACAACTACCCACACACTTATGCCAGCACACAGACGCAAACACACTTGCCTACACACACATACACATAACCCTTACACACAAACACATACCCTCACACACAAACACACACGCCTACATACACACACTCGTGATTGCGAAAAACATAATTTGAATTCAAGATGTCAAAATTCAATTTTTTTTTTTTTTTTTTTTTTTTTGCCCTCCCTTCTTAATCCCAAGCGCCGTCTCTGGTCAGACCCATAATGACCCCAGGCTGAAATCTTGCATGCGAGCTTAACATTTTTAAGCGTTCATTAATTCCCCCACTCCCTCTCTTTTCGAGATTTGTAGAAGTAAATATGTTCCGTGCCTCATGGTACATACCTTAAGACCATATTTCTCAGCAGCATTTTATTGCAAAAAAAAAACTAAAACAGCATACAATTGCGACTGCAATTGCTCGTCTTTGACAATTTGCTGTAAACTTTTCACCGTACTGTAAGCACTCCATGTAACAATAATATTTATCTCTAAATTTTCCCAGAAAGGTATTTTCTCCCACGATTCCAGCAAACTGCAAACATTGGTTTTTCTCAGTGACAGGACATCATGAACACACAATTTGTCAGTCTATGCCGACCAGGGTTGCCAGACGTCCCGGATTTCAAGGGACAGTCCCGTATTTTGAAAAATTGTCCCGCGTCCCGAAGAATTTCCATACTGGAGGGCTTAAGTCCCGTATTCTAGTTGATAACAATATTTTACAGAGCGGGACATTATTTTAAGGGAAAAAATAAAGTGAAACAAAAAATGTGAAATAATGAGCAATAAGAAAATCATGTGGCAGCAAACGCAAAAATTGTTTTCGTTTTGATTTTTGGATTGTATGTTTTTGTTTCTGCAGCAGACCATTAGGAGAAGAATGGTTGCTTCTTTGCTCATTGACTAATATTGGAAATATATATCTGCGCATGCGTCGTCATTCGCAATGAAAGCGATTTTTTATACTTTGATAGGCGACATTTTGTGAGGTTTAATGCTTTGTCGAGATTGAATTTACAGCGATGTCTCAAAAATATCCCCCCCCCCTTTCACTCCTAGAAGCCTGTCCCGTATTTACTGTTCTTAAATCTGGCAACCCTGACCGACTAAATAGAATATGTGTCTCGAGAATACGACTTTCGCTTATTCGACTCTACGATAACGAAAACCACTGAGCAAAAATAAAAATATTAAATTAATAAACAAAGATGAAATAAGTAATAATTTTAATTGTCCGTTTGCTTATAGTGACAGCTTTTGACAGAACAATTTTGTATCGTGTCGCATTTGACCATGAAGCACGGAACATATTTACTGCTTCTGCAAATTTAGAAAAAGAGAGAAGGAGAGAAAATAAATGGGGAACGCTTGAAAATGTTAGCTCATATGTGACATTTCAGCCTGGGATCATTACAATTCTGACGCATTTATGTAAAGAATTTGTTTTTTCTAGAGCTGCAGAGTCGGAGTAAAGATGATCGACTCCAACTCCGGAAATTTCAGAGCCCTCGACTCCGTCTCCTTTACCTCAAAATCAGTCTGACTCCGACTCTACAAGCACTGGCTGAGGGGCAGACTTAGTGGAAAAATGATTGACTCCGACTCCGACTCGAACTCTTGGAATTTTAAGCTTTCGACTCTCGACTCCAATTCGTTTACTCAAAAATCAGTTCAATTCCAACTTCTCAGCCCTGGTTTTTCCTCGTGAATTTTCAATGATTTTATCACCATTGTCTCGGTAGATAAAAATAAGTTACTCATGCGTTCACCATCAAAAGGTCTTCTAAACTGAGTTGATTTGATTCGAATCTCTCTGTCGGTTTTGAAATTAAAGCGCAGTTGATACTACCAGAGCTGCGGAGTCGGAAGGAAAACAGCATGCATCGGCTCCAATTCCAACTCTTGGAATTTTAGAGCATTCGATTCTGACTTTTTGACTACCTTACAACAAATGAATGCGATCTTGACTAAGCAACCGAAGCTGAGTTATGAGCTCGGGAGGAAAGTGATCGACTCCGACTCTTAGAATCTTTAACTCTTCGACTCCTGACTCCGATTCCAATTCTACAAAATCAGTTCGACTCTGACTTCTCGACTCGGACTCCGCAGCCCTGGATTCCACTGCCTGAAATGAATGAAACATAAATTCTACAAGGTAGTATATCGTAAAATTTTCGGGATGTTTTGTAGTTAGCTCTCTCCCTGTCTCTCACATTTAATCACTTTAAAAAAAAGAAAAAGAAAAATTAATTTGAATTTTTGGCATCTTGAATTCAAATTATGGTTTTCGCAATCACGAGCGTGTTGATGTGTATGTATGCGCATGTGTTTGTGTAGGCGCATGTATGCACTGTAACAAATTTCGGAAACGTTTCTGGGTATATCGGAAACGTTTCCGAAATAATCAGAATCCTTCATCCAATAGCGAACTCCTCGTTATTCAGAGAGCTTTCTGTTATTTCAAAAATTCTAGAAGCGGAAGTGAGGCGCAATGCTTCGAAACGTATTTTATCCTTCCAACATTGGCGCCAGTGAGTCGGAAATAACGAGAGCTTATTTTTTTCCTTATCTATGGTTGCTGCAATTTAGCATTGGATTACTTGTTATTTCATGTCTAGAGAGTAGCAAATTGTGTCGAAACTAATTTTACGCTTTTGCATTTTCGGCTGCCCTTTATTTTTTAGACGATGTACGCAGTTTTTAAGTTAGTTAATAACGATTTGCTTCTTTACGATTTCCGGTGCGACCATGATTTCATATATATTGTGTGTTCAAGCGTGAATAGTTTCAACAGCCGTTTTTATACTTAATGAAACGAAACCCTTTGGATTACTTATCCAGTTGTAATGGAGGTACTTAGATTTTCTTCCTCTCATGTTCACTTGTAAGTATTAATGAATATTTTAAAGCATGTTGCTATATACATTTATATTTTTGTTGATTTGCATTTGATGAGGCTCCAATTGTAACTGTTTTTGGGTTTATCGAATTAATTTAAAGCTATTCTACATACCTATGTGCGCAGTGTACTATTTGTTGTAACCAATTGAAACTGATTAATTACGCAAAAGAAATAAGATTTATATTTGAAAAGCAATCACAGAAAAGTTATTTCGAAATACTTGGATATACATACATTGGTTCAAAAAAAAAATCAATTGTTTAATTCATTAAAAATATGGTAATGCAAATGTTTTCTAGTATTGTAATATGCTTCATAAAAAATGTGCCAGTATTATTTATCTTTTTTATTATAATTTATTCATTTATTTAAAAATATTTATACCATTAGAAAATGGCCCAGTTATCTATTAGTAAGCAACATAGTTATGCAATTAATTCATGTGCTTATTCATTTTGTTAAATGTGGCTGACAATAAAAAATTCCTTGACATTAGTTGTTCGCTAAGTAACATTTCCTTCGTGGATATGCTAGTTTAATATAGGATAGTTAGGAGGAATGAGTCAGTGGCAAAAATGGAACAGTTGCATTTACAAGCCGAAATAAAAAGAAATATTATTTCATGTCATTGTTTTAAAAGTGATCATTTTTTAAATACTATGTTATTAATATACAAAGAACATATGGGGAGAAGACGAGGGGCGTTCACCACGCAGACTGCCATTGACATTTTCAGGGATTGCTTTTTTTAAAAAGGGGGGCGCTTTATAGCATTTTATGGGTTCACCATCACTCTTATGGTGTGGGGAGGGGGGAATCTCGTATATAAGAAATGGAGTAATCATGCAATAGCATTCAATGTTTTAATAAATAAAATATATAATGCATTTTGCGCAAATTGTAAAAATAAAATCAGTAACCTATTTTGATTAAGTATTTATATTTGTGATGAACTGGAAAAGGGGAAGAACAGAAGAATCAACCCGAATGGTTCCAACAGGAGGACTTGGTGTCATATTTAAATTCACCAATTTCTCTGTTGCACTTTTCGGTTCACTTTGCATTGCTCGTCAGAGAAATAGACTTGACGCGAAGGGAAGGTAAGTTCTGTCAAATATTATCCGAAAATAAAAGCTATCAAGTTTGATACAAGATATGTTTCTAAGTTCTGCATTAAAAATACAATATGTTGATAATTTTGTCTTGAAAATATTGAGAGAAAAACTGAAGTTTAAGATTGTTTAACAAACAATCCCACTTTTGAGAAAGTACCCCCCCTCCCCCTCCCCTCCCCTCCCCTGACGATTTTGTGATTACGAATGAAACTGCAATATTATTTCATAAATTTTCAAAAATTTATAAATGTGCATATGTTATGCTGTTAACCATGCTATTTGTCATTAGAAATTCAGAAAAAAAAAAAAATACACGAATGATTCTAAAATTGCTTGTTTCATTGCTGTTAGATATGCAAGAACTGAAACTGATATGGTATGCAATACTATAGTAAAGAATTATATTTTAGAAAAAATCACGGAAAAAGGATTCTGAAATTCTTGGAAACGTTTTTGAAAATTGTTTGGAGAGTTCTGAAATACTCGGAAACGTTTTCGAAACTTTCATGAACCACAGCTGCACAGAATACTCAGAAACATTTCTGGAAATTACGGAAAGAGGATTCCGAAATACTCAGAAACGTTTCTGAAAATTACAGAAAGAGTATTCCAAAATACTCAGAAACATTGAAAGAGGATTCCGAAATACTCAGACACGTTTCTGGACATTACAGAAAGATAATTCCGAAATACTCAGAAACGTTTTTGAAAATTTCATGAACCGCAGCTGCACGATATACTCAGAAACGTTTCCGGATTTTTTTTACAGTGTGTGAGTGCGTGCGTGCGTGCGCGTGTGTGTGTGTGTGTATGTTGTGTACGCAGTGCTGTGTGTGTACGGGTGTGTGTGTGCATGTATGCATGTGTGTGCATGTTGTGTGTGCATGTTGTGTATGCAGTGCTGTGTGTAGACGTTCGTGTGTGTGTGTAGATGTGTGAGTTTGTATGCGCGTGTGTGTATGCGTGTGTATAGGATATGGACGCAACCTGGAGACGGTTCTCGCTATAGGAGCAGCATCGTGAGGAGACGGTTGACGGTGGTGCTGGCAGAGGGTGCTGGTGGGAAAATAAAATGATAGCTCACCAAAACAGTCAAATGAGAACAATAAGCAATCATAATTGCTCAAAAAAACAAAAAAAAAAAAAAACACTCTCCCCTCCTCTTTTTTTATTCAGAAAACATTATCTAAAATTGTGGATTAACTTAAGGCAGTAATAATAATAATTATTATAAAAATTATTCAGACTATAAAGAAGAAGGTAATGAAAGAAAAAAAAAGATAGAAAATTTAAACAATTTGCTTGTAATTTCTCTGATGTTTTTGCTATAATTTGACTTTTCGAAGCAATATTCCTCGTTTGTTTTTTAAATTTCTTTCTTTCTTTTTATTTATTAATTAACTATTAGGATCATTTATTAATTTACTTATGTGTTTCCTGAATTTCACAAGTAACAGCTAAACGAGCAATGTCTTAACAGTTTCACTTCTCTTCTTGATTAAGTTTCAATTGAGACAGTGAGAAGCAAAAGGATGTAAGTGGACTTTTTAAAGTTTCTTATAAAACGCGTTTAAAGTTCAGAGATCCTAGGAAGAGTAACGGCACCAGGGCGGTCATTCCAAGCTCGTCAGCTTGCGAGATCGAGATTCTCGCTCACGTGATCGGTTGAGACGTAGAAATGTCGCAAAGTAGCATTTTAATCTACTCGAACGTAGCTTGCGGCTAGATTTGAGTAGATTAGAATACTGCTTTGCGACATCTCTACGTCACAACCGATCACGTGAGCGAAAATCTCGATCTCGCAAGCTGACGAGCTTGGAATGACCGCCCAGTAACAGACATGCTTAAGACATCGCTCTCAGGTTAACTCAATTTTCTGAACCTTTTAATGTATTTAGACTTTTAAAACTCTTTTTCTCTCATGCAACTACAACTCATCTAACGTTCGGCTGCTTCTGGATAATCTGAATTAGTTAATTCTATTTTTATTTGTTTAATTTCGAAAAAAAGTCCGATCCCCAGTAACATACAGAACAATCAGAGTTCTATGCATAATACAAATTAAAACACAAGCAATGAATCTATTTCTAATGTTTGTAAAACATTAATGCCCCAAAAACTTTCCGAAAAATAAATCCAAATATTTATCTAGTAAAAAAACAAACAATTAAAGCTGAATTGGTTATTCATATTGATCAAACTAAGAACACGAATAAAATATTTGCTATTTATAAATAGAAAATGTATTCATCAAAGTAAATTACATCAAAATTGAATTTTGATCTGAACTTATCTAATGATTCTTTTCAAGAGTTTTTTGATTTTACCTGCCCCAACTTAATATCAGCTTTCATATATCTTATAAACAAAGATGTTATTACTTTGCATCATATATTTGTAAGTTTTAGGGAGAAGCATTCAAAATCTCAACAGCATCGAAAATCGCTTATAATTGCATTTTTGGAGCTCTAATTTTAAAAAATCACTGGCCCTAGAATTACAAAATATGACCTTACAAATTGCGTTTTAAGACTTGAGTTTAAGAAAAAGTTAGTGCAAGGGTCCCCATGCCGCCTTTCCTTTCTATCACAAGCAATGGGTTTTTTGAACGACACTAACAAAAAATTTAAGTGGAATAGACCCTGAATGTAAAACATTGCTTAAATTTTTTGAACCATAATTTTGAACAATTTTCCTGGGAAATGCTCCAGATCCTCCTATCCACAAAATCTTTAAAGTTTGTCGAAAGTTACGTTTTTGAAAATTCAATTTCGAAAACTTACAGGGGGGAAGGAATTGATTTCAATTCTATTTAAAAAAAAAAAAGATCGGAAACAGACTCTGAGCTTCCTCCCTTACCTAACGTCAATAAACGTGGCCTATAATCGCATTTTTAAGGCTAAAACTACGTTTTTAAAACTAGAAGTTTCAAAATTTTGATCAGACACCTTTTGACCTTTTTTCCTATCCGATCAAAAAAAAAAAAAAAAAATTCTGTTTTTTGTTATTTCAATGTGCCCCCTTAAAACTTTTTTCTGGTTACGTCACTGCACTCAGAGGTAGAATTCAAGCAAATTTGGTGAGAACTAGACAAAGGAGAAATGCCTTTTGTTTGATTCTAAACAGTTATATTCTCAGAAATTGTATCTGCTTCAATGATACAAAGGAAACTAATGTTTTGGAGACTTAGAGAGAGGAATATTTTCGTTCCATTGGAAAAACTAGAGAAGCATTGCAATGATTCTTCATTTTGTGTTGTTTGGAATGATTTTCGTTTTCACTGCAATTCAGGGTTGCCAGACGTCCCGGATTTCAAGGGACAGTCCCGTATTTTGAAAAATTGTCCCGCGTTCCGGGGAACTTCCATACGGGACAGGTAAACTCCCGTATTCTAGTTAATAACAATATTTTACCAAACGAGACATTATTTTAACGGAAAAAATGAATTAAAACAAAAAATGTGAAATAAAGAGCAATAAGAAAATTTTGTGGCTGCAAACGCAAAAATTATTTTTGTTTTAATTTGGTTTTTATTTTGGCGGCAAATCATAAGTATCCGATTGATTGCTTTCCTCTTTGCTCATTGACTACATGGCGCAGTGTAGCCCTCAAGGGATCCTGCACCATTAAAACTAAATGAACCAACCAACTACTGTCTGACCACGGATTGTAGGGAAAGACAAACAACCGTTTTACAGCCGGAAGTGGACGAAACTATTTTTTTTTTAGCGATGCCAGCTTTTTTGAAGCAGAGTCTCATTCAAATGAGCGGAATGCGCTCATCAAATTTTTACTTTTCCCCCTTATTCACATAGATTCGTCTTATCTGGAAGTTTAAAAATTCCATGCAATCCGTGGTTGGACAGTAATGCTGGAAATATATCGTGCGCATGCGTCGTCAATCGCAAAGAAAACAAATTTAATACATGCTCTGATTGGCGAAATTTTGAATTTTAATGCTTTGTAACGATTGAATTTTTCAGATTTATCATAAAGTGCATTCTGCGTCGAAAAGCACCCCTTAAAAATGCACCATATCCAGTAATTGCACCAAACCTCAACCCCCCCCCCCATCTCTTTTCTAGAAGCCCGACCCTTAGTTACTGTTCTTGAATCTGGCAACCCTGCTGCAAGTAGACCATTTTCAGACTGTAGCACGGGGCCGTGGTAGCCCGATCGGTAGTGTGTCGGATTCGGGGCCGGAGGGTCCTGGGTTCGAACCTCGATGGTCGAAGACCCACCGTCGTCATTAAAGGGGACTGGGCGACGTTAAATATTCTGGTGGTCTCAATGTCCTCCAAGTGAAACGATACCTCTGGGGGTGCTAGCACCAGGTAGCTATAAGCTCCTGGTCTAGTTCTAAATTTTCATAAAACTGTTCGATCCGGTGATGGTGCAGCCCTTATCGGTATGTAAAATAATGGAGGCAAGGCACTTAGTATGCAGTCCTCGACATAAATACAGTTGTAGTCAGTTGTGACTCTGAATAGGAATAGGAATAGAATAGACTGTAGCACTCAAACTACGTTATTGGAGAAAAACCGTGGTTCCACGAAAAAAGTGAACATCAAAAAGGAAAGAAATTAAGAAACACTAGTCTAGAGCCATCAGTTCAAAATATGCATGAAGTGTGATCCGCTTCTGAAACGGAAACAGTAATTTCTGTTGAGAAAGCTGTCATGTTGACATTGCACAGGTGCTGCAACTTTCACTCTTTTACGCAGACTGGTTCAAGTAATTCGCTTCTTTATCTAATTAAGCCGCAGTTTAATTTTCGTGTTGTTTCTTCAACTCTTAAAAGTAACTCATGATTATTTTTAATCTCCATTTTTCTTTTTTCGTTGTCCCTTTTTTCTGTTCCGTTTTCTCTTCAAATTTTGTGACTTTGAAGTTCTTGCGATGTCCGCCGTTACCTCGAGAATAATGGACCATTTCCGAGAATTTCCGAAGGCAAAATAAGAAGCCGAATAATTAGCGAAAAATCGTGCCATAAACAACGGAATTCTTTGTTTGCCGTGACCTTCTCGCAAAGCAGCTGACGCAGACGATTCAATCTGTCAGAGAGCTCTCTCTCTCCCTTCTCAGACTGCTCTCAGACGATTTTTTGTCACAATTCTTTCCTTTTTGATAAAAAACGCATTTTTTGCCCTACAAATTTTAAATAAAAAAATTATACGCATTTAGTTTCGTTTAATGGTCTGTTGGTTTTCGTCCGAAATGCCGGATTGGAGCAAGTAAAGAAGAAGCATTTAGTGTTACTTGTAATGGAGTAGTCTGTTGACTTCGTTTCAAATTTGAAGGTGAGCATTAAATGGGAGATAAAAACCGCCGCCAGTTTTCCTCTTTTGAAGAACAACTTTTTTTTTAATACCATATCCGCAAGTGTCAAGGTTGAAATTCATTGTAAGAAATGTAATAAAATTTAATGTAACAGTATTTCATTAATCTTAGCAGAGTTCTCAGGGTTGTTAACTGCTCACATCTTTTAATCCCTTATTGCAGGGGTATTCAACCCGTTACACTTTGGCTCAGTTGATCCTATCACACCTTCGTCCTTTGAGCTTATCGTTTTCATTAAAGAACCGCTTGATCAAACAGTGTTGCCAGATTGGGGGAAATTTCCCCATTTTGGTGAAATCTGGTGCTCTCTGGGGAAATTTTGGGGAAATGGGTTTTGAGGGGAATTCTTTGGGGAAAAAAATTTTTCTTGGGGAAAACTTGGGGGAAAAAAACCTCGGGATTTTTTTTTTTTCGTATTTACATTCGCGTCTTGACATCTAGTAGTTACATTGTTTGTATCAAACAGCGTTGGTTTAGCTTTGCTCAAATTTATGGAATTCGCATTTCGCATTATGTGGAATATTATGCTACGGAATTCTCATGAATAGTTCTGCGTGAGAAACTAATTGATACGTGAAACAGGCAAAAATAAGTGTGATAAAGAATGTACTTGGAAAAATATACATACAAAAATCATAGTTTAAATGTACATACAGAAGCAGAGTAGTAAATGCGAATAGAAAAACAAATTTGGTTATTTCTTATCTCTCGGTCAGGCGCTTGTATTTATGACTAGTGGCATCCGCACGGCTTTGCCCGTAGTAGAAAATTAAGAGATATTTTGGTTCACCTGTATATTTACAAATAATGCATGATGAATTTCTCGCCAATTGGCTTGCCCACGTTACGGTTCCACATTATGATAACTTGGTAATTTAGTTGTCCATCTTATGATAATTTTGCTCGGGAAAATGTTCTTAAAATTGGAATAGGAAAAGAACAAAATCGAATTTTCAAAAAATCGCTTAAAGGTGCACACCCCCATGCTACAAACTAATTCTTTGCCAAATTTCATGAAAATCGGTCGAACGGTCTAGGTGCTATGCACGTAACAGAGATCCTGACAGACAGAGATTCTGACAGAGAGAGAGATCCGGACAGAGAGACTTTCAGCTTTATTATTAGTAAAGGTAAAAAAAAATGATAAAGATAAAGAGAAGACCAAAAAAAAAAAAAAAAAAAGCGAAAATGGGAAGAAAAAATAGGTTGGGGAATTTTATAAGAAAATTTGGCTATTTGGGGAAAAAATATTTTTTTAAGAGACAAAAATATCAGAGGAAGTCGATTCATTTTGTGAAATTACTAGTGGAAAAATAATTTTTTAATTTGGGGAATTTTGATAGAAAACATCGCTTTTTGGGGAAAAGTTGGAAGGTAATTGGGGAAATCTGGATTTGACCATCTGGCAACACTGATCAAACAGCAGAAAAAATGGGACTCCTAAATTTTATCCTACTCCAAATTCAAAAAATTATTTTTTCATCTTTCTTTTTTAATCGCAATGCAAACATTTTAATATAATAATGACTATAAGGTAGCTACTATTTTTTTCTTCTCTAAAATGTGAGGTAGGTGCACTAAATAAAGCCTTATGGACCAATAGGGATCCCGTTTTTGATATAATACGACAAAAATTAGCTAGATCGTGTCGTGACTTCATCGTCATCAGAAAGCCTAACTGATGATAAAGCGTCATTGTCAAAAAGCAGTTTTTAATTTCCAGGCAATGGTGTAGCAAATGTTATTGCAGAAGAGTAATGTCAAAATGATCTGACCTTACTTTACTTTGTTTTTTTCATTTTCAAATTTAGTTTATTAGAAAAAAAAAGTTGCGTATATTTCTTGAAGTATGATTTATATAGCAGCGGAAGTCAAAAAGAAACATGTTGCTGCGTGTCGTCATTTTTTCCTGTGATTTGATAACCTTGAAAAGTAGTTTGTAATCCAATTAGGCCATATTTAGTTCTGTAAAAAAATAATGGCATTTTATAAAAATTTTGGCATTTTGACTTGGCAGATATCTAGTGGTTGATTCCATGCGCACACCCAGTCAATGCTCCAGGAAACCCAGTTAGAAAACCTCTGCCTTATTGCAACCAGAAACTCCAAATCTCCTTGTAGCTCCAAATTCCGCCAGATGATGATAATTTTGCCGATTGAAACATAAAATTTTGCCGAATCGTCAGACAAAAATTGCCGAATAGGGAAGTTTTTGGAAGGTCACAGTGACCTCCCGTGACCTGTCATTGGGCGCCCTTGATTGCAACAACTGATGAACATGTTAGATTCTGAAAACATTCACCTTTCTAATGGGGAACATGAATTTTCCGCTTGCCTATACTCTTAGCTACGTTTATGGATCACGTGGAACGATTAAACAATGATATAACCAACTTGAACCTTTGTATTTTTTTTTTATTGAGAGCCTTTTTGATGAATCTAACCAACAAATTCAGGAAAAGAAATTTTCTCTCAGCAGCTATTAGTACGAGGGTTATTATTTTTTTTCAAGGTCCGATCGATCGCGGAGGGAAAATTAGAAATTCAAGCCGATTACGCTATGCGTAGATTTGTTGCGCAGTCTCTCAAGTAAGATTGTGCAGTGTATCAGGTCACTGTGGTTATTTCGGGGCACGCAGTGAACGAGGAAACATGCCTCGAACAGTTGCGTCTCCCGCCAAGTGTGAAGTGCGTGCTGTATTTCGATTTCTGAATGCTGAAAAAAAAAAAGGCAACTCAGAACAAACGTAGAGGAATGTTGTCATCAGGCATTGTCTTTCTGCACGACAATGCGCGCCCACACACTGCTGCTTCAACCAAAAAATCTCCTGCAGCAGTTTTGCTGCAGGACAACCTCCTACCAGCCCAGACTTGGCGCGTCTTCCGATTACCATCTCTTTGGTCACATGAAACGCTGCCTAGGAGAACAGACGTTTGGCTCCAACGCCGAGCTGCAGATCAGCGTACAGAATTGGCTGAAATCTTAGGCAGCTGTCTTCTATGTATCGAAAAATTGGTACCACGCTACAACAAATGTCTTAATCGGAGCGGCGACTACGTCGAAAAGTAGTTGGAAGGTGTATGTACTTATCTTCTTTACTAATAATAAAGCTGAAAGTCCCTCTGTCTGTCAGGATCTTTGTGACGCGCATAACGCCTAGACCGTTCGGCCGATTTTTATGAATTTGGCACAAAGTTAGTTTGTAGCAAGGCGGTGTGCACCTCGAAACGATTTTTCGAAAATGCGATGTGGTTTTTTTTCTATTCCAATTTTAAGAACAAAATTATCATAAGATGGACGAGTAAATTACGAAATTATCATAACGTGGAACCGTAACATGGGCACTAGCCTATTGGCGAGAAAATTCACCATACATTATTTGTAAATATGCAGGCGAACCAAAAGACCTTTTCTATTACGGGCAAAACCGTGCGGGTACCTCTAGTTCCAAATAAAAGAGTTTCCATTGTTTTTGGGTTTTCATTTCACGATCGATCGGACCTTGAAAAAAAAAAAAAAAAAAAATAGATCCTCGTATTAAATTAAACGACCAAAATGTAATCGAAAGTTTTCTCACAGACTTAACACTAACTTTTCGTCCATTAAGAGCAAATCTCCCTTTTTCAAGTGATATTTTCTTTAGATCATAAGTTTGTCTGATTTTCCATTATGAATCTTAACTCAATTCTACAACTGCAATAGTTTTGAATATGCATGAATGCGCGATGTTTCTTTTTTTTACACACACTTCAACCTAGCTATCCACTTCCGAAAACAGCTCGCCATTACTGATTACTGCAGAAGGCAATAGCTACCTTACGCTTTTAACGGCGAATTTTTAAAAGAATTATAATCCCATGTCAAAGAACCAAAGAGTTGAAAACTAATTGGAAATTCTAGTTAGTGCAAACCTAAGCTGGCAATATTTTGAAGGATACGTAGTTTCTAATCACAACATTATGACGCCGCCAGGTTAAGATTGCCCCAACCAGTGGCATATCCGAGAGGAGGTGTTATGGGGGGAGGGTCATAACTCCCCTCTCATGAAGCTACAAAATTATATGCATGAACACACATGTAAGGGGACAAAGTTGCGCTTTTCGGTTTTTAAGTTCGAAAAATTTCATATGACTTCCCCCTTCCCCCATGAAAAATTTCTCGCTACGCCACCGAGCCCTAACTATAGCAGTAGCGTAGCCATGGGGGGAGGGGATAGGGGGTCAGACCCCCCCCCCCCCCCCATGAACCCCAAAAAATCATTTTTCAGTCGAACCTGAAGGGTTCTGTTTATGAGCTAAAAGATTTTTATTTAATATAATAGCTTTTATGACGGTAAAAAGCTTATGTCTTCCTGTTTATATATATATATATATATATATATATATATATATATATATATATATATATATATATATATATATATATATATATATATGTGTGTGTGTGTGTGTGTGTGTGTATATAAACTTGAGGGCATGGCTTTACTTTAAACTTCAAAAAAAAAAAAAAAAATCCGCCCCCCCCCAAGGATTTTTTCTCGCTACGCCACTGAACTATAATACTAAGAAATATTCATCAACTCGTTGACTGCCAAGCAATTTTTAGAAATCAGGACTAAAATAGAAATTTGATTTAATCACATTATACAAGTACGATATAACTGGCAATCTACGAACGTAATCTAACGAGTTATCTCGTAGTAGCAGTCAACATATTAAATGATTTTTGATCCACAGTAATGAATGATAACAGAGTGGACCGGACGTTATCCTTTTTAATGACCAGCTCATTAAATTTAGTCACTTGCTACTGCTTAAAAAGTATAAAGTTTTGATTAATAAAAATAATGTTTCGCTAAAATTAATTAAAACATGGATAAATATTTTCCAAAGTATCAGGCCTTGGAATTACCGTGTTTTAGAAGTCGTATTTTGAGACTGGTCCATGCTAGATATCCGGCTTTAGTTCAATCCGGTTGACAAAAAGAAAAAGAAAGCCCATAGCCAAAGCCTGGGGGCGTTTTGCAGAGCATGAAATGGTTGGTCACATAACGGTCTCGATGTCTACACCTGCTCTTTTAGCGTGGAGTGCGTGCGAGTGTTTAGGAATCAAGGGTTATCGAGAAGGGTTGGCCCCATCCTCCCTTTTGTCTTAGTCTCGCAAGTGGTTGTTAGACGGACTAAGCGGGATGTGAATCCGGCGGATGCTCGCACTTCCTCGGCACAGCCGAGCGCATCACCCGTCGGTGGTTGCTTCGGCATATAGATGAGCGACCCACTGGGGTAATCCTTTCCGATTCCTGAGCACTGGAAGAAGGGTGCTGCGGAAGAGAATGTGCTTCTTTTCTCGGCGCAGGTGGAAAGATTTAGCCACCACGTGGTTTGGTTAGTCGAACAAGGCAAAATTGGGAAAACCGCAAGCACACAATACCAGGGGCACTCCGAACTTAAATTTTTGGGAGGGCGGAAATTTTTGTCGAATGGAACCAGTGCCCGATTAACCTCTGAAATTAGGGGAAGCTTGATCCCACTTTTTGCTTCGGGATATAGATGAGCGACCACTGGAGTAATCCTTTCCGATTCCTGAGCACAGGAAGAAGGGTGATGCGGAAGAGTAAGTGCTTCTTTTCTTGGCGCAGGTGGAAAGATTTAGCCACAGCGTGGTTTGGTTAGTTGAACAAGGAAAAATTGGGAAAACCGCAAGCACGCAATACCACGGGCAACCCAAATTTAAATTTTTGGGAGGGTGGAAATTCTAAATTTGTCGAATGGAACCAGGGCCCGATTAACCTCTGAAATTAGGGGAAGCTTGGTGTCATTTTGGGGGCCCCCACTTTTTGCCTCGGGAAATTTTTCTAAACATTCTATGCACATTGATACAACACCGACTAATGTTCAGTGGTTCAGCAGAATTCAAAATTTAAGTGATTTTTACCTTACAGACTGACAGAAGTTTGTTTATTACAGGCGTTGCGCTGGAATTCTCAGGAAATATGAGTAGTGACATGTTGAATCATATTTGTCGCTTAACAAGGAAAATTAAAGGCCATAAAAGTACATTGTAACGGAAATGAATATAATCCCACATTTGAAAATCTAGCTGGTGGCTACATTTTTTCAAATGTATTTCTGTAATTATTTAATCACTTCAAACATTATTGTTTAGTAAGTTTCTAATCTCTTTAGAAAACGCAGTTAAAAGCAGAAACTGAAATTTTTAAGCAGTTTTACAGTCATATTTGGGTTCCGAAAAATTCTGAGGGGAATCTTCCCGAGCCTTTTGGGTAATCAGGCCTTGAATGGAACTTCAAATTGCGCCGAATAAGTATGATTTTTTCAAATGGAACTCCAAATTTCTTCGAATGGTGATAATTTTGCCGAAAAAAGCTACAAATATTTGCCAAATCGCCAGACAAAATTTACTAAATAAAGAAATTTTTGGTGCTGTGCACGAATGGAAGTTTCTGAAAACTGATAAGATCGTCGATGTTTTTGAGCTACAGCGACTTCTTGTTAAATTTGGTGATTTTTTTTTAATGTTGCTAGACTTTAAGGCCTTTTATATCAATAACGGAGGGACGAGGGAAAATGATTTATGCGTCAAAAAACATGTTTTACTATGCTCTTTTAGTTACTACTTATTTAAGTGTTTCCCATCAATACACTAATGTATGATTTTTTGAACAGAAACGAACTAGTTAAGAAAGTTAAGATAAGGGCTTTCCATTAATACTGCCACACTTTTTTTCAAGAGAAAAAAATGACCCTCTTTCCCAGTGCTGCAGTTTCTCCCTTCGTTTTACCCCTCCTTCTGTTCAGGGCCTGATTACCGCACAGGCCTACTAGGCCTGAGCCTGGAGCCCCCTCTTCCTAAGGGGCCCCAAATTACTTAAAGAATTACGCATAGCATTACAACTGTATAAAAAATACACACATTTTTAAAATAATAGCCTTCAGGGGGCCTCAAAATCATTATGAGCCTTGGGCCTCACTTTTAGTTAGTCGGGCCCTGCCTCTGTTGTAACATGTCATGCTGTTTTTCATAACCATATTTGCATAAAAAATGCATGATGTCATACTTCTTGTTACGCTATCCCTCTCCCCTCCCTCCTCCTTGTCAAATGGTCGCAATTTGACAAATCCTCCTCCCCCTCAAAGAGTGACATCATTTGTGGACGTCCCCTAAAATTAAAATTAATTAATAAATGTTAAGAACTTTGTTAAATGTCCAATTTTTCAAGCTTCAACTTTATGATTTTTTTTTCTTATGAAACCATGAGAGGTTTAAAAATTAATCCCTGAACTGAACTGATTATGTTCTGGAATTCTGAGCAACAATCCCATGACAATGAAAACCGTCAAAACCATGAGCCGCGGAACACGTATTCTAAAAAGCAACACTTTATTATTTTGATGTTTGTCAAGATAACCTCGATTTATTGCCTCTTTTCTGAATTGAGCTTTCGCAAAAACATTGTGAAAAGTTAGACACCAATAGAATTTCTGGAAGATGATTTTTCGGTAGTCTGGAATCAAATTTCACGCCTTGCCCTCAAAAGACAAAACTATCTTTAAGCGACCTACTTCGCGAGAGGCATAAAAGAAGGGGCCTAAGGGAATGTAGTGGGAGGAGATGCACACACAAGCGAATTATTGCTGGGAAACAAAATGGTGCGTTGCGAAACCTTATGTCCTCATTCTGCCTTGCCCAACTTGCCAATGCTTTGAAATGAAGCTATTTAGCTATCCACTTCCTGGGGTGAGTGCAGGGCATCTCACAGTTCAATTCCATTAATAACATAAAGTAATTGGTTTGAAATTTGTGAACTAAAGAGTTGTAATTGTCTAAAAATATTGCTCCAGGATTGTTCTTTATTGTAGTTTTTGGTTGGATGTCACACATCAGTTAAACATGAGCTCTCAAGATCAAATGTTTTTGACCGTGTAATGATTAAGGGTTAAAGAACTTTGTTTTTTTTGTATGTATACCAAACATTTATAATCTCTGAAGATCAAACAAAAGAGATGAAACCCGGATGTGTACTTCAGACGCATATTGAAGACACAATAGCAGTGGTAAATTGAACGGGTGTCGGACTCAGATTTAGATGAAACTATGGAGTGTGAGCTATAAATCTTTCTGAAAATCAGTATATGGTAATTTAGTTAGAAAAAAAAAATCAGTAAACGTTTTTAAATAACAGTAGTTCTTGCCTACCGCCCTTCTTCTTCGCGAAACTTCGCCATGTAACTTAGCCTACTTCAGTCCGTGATTGTCTAACCCGAACCATCTAGTGACGGGTTTTTAAGTTCACAAATTCACATAGGTAGGTTGCAACTAAACTTCTCCATTCAGTTGAGCGTGCTGTTCAGCTGGAACCTTCTAGTAACGGGTTGATATGTCCACATGTAGATTGCAACCAAACTCCTCCTCCACTAACTTCTGTTTAGTTAGAGCTTCCAGTAACGGGTCCATGGACAGATTGTAAACAAGCTCCACCAGTTAGTTTAGCCTACGATCATGGTCCATCTACAAATGATCAGCCATCGCCTTCTAGTAACGGGTTAATGAGTCCACAGTTAAATTACAACCGCGATCCCTTCAGGTTTTCTGTCTTTTACGAACCACTTATTTCCGATTTGGCCATTTGGTGCTGCTTGCAGCTATTTACATGAATTCAGTTTCTCACGTTGGAAAAGAAATTAGCCAATGTCCAAAGTAATCGGCAGCGCAAGGGCATATTAAATTTAATGACGTAGAAACAATGATACTTTTCATTGATTAGTGCTTTAGGCGACTGCGATAGAAGTCTTTTCAAATCTTGAAACCTTCAGCGACGGAAACGGTGACGAGCTCGAGGTCAGAAGAACATAATGTGCATGTGCAAGTGGGAGGCTACAGACATTTTGCAGCCGTTTTGACTTCCAATTTTTCATTCCGAGAAGAATAATTTCACAAAATATGAAATTTTTTGTTACAGTTTCATCTGCGACGACATCTCACTCCAACCTCAAAGTAAGGATTTTTTGAAAAATGAAAAACGTGTGGCACTACTGGATGAGCAGATATTTAGATGCTTACATGCTATATTAAAGCATCAGCAACAAATATTATGCATTGCTTTTTTTTTTCTTAATTTTTGTTCCGTGTCAATATCGTTTTCAGATTTTGACAGACAAAGCTACCACAGATGGATTTAGTCAGAGATAAATATTATACCGTTTGAGCAACTTCTCAACCTCACTTTAACTTGTTTTGAAACAGAAGTACTAAGCTCATTTATGCAAAAAAAGACTATTTTGTGTCTCGTTGTAATTACTGTCTGAAAAAGTAATTTCAAGGTTCATATCTGATCATTTGACAGTTATGTGCATACTAAAAACACTTAACATCTGGTGTCTTAGTAAACACCTGTTGAATTATATTCTTACCATGAAAATGGTGCAGATGTTATTGTATATCCCTCAATGGAGACTTAAAATATGAAAGAATAAATTCGGAAAACTTGCTAGTTTTACAGGAGAGAAACGATAATTATAGTTCGTCAGATTATTTTTATGCTAAACGGAAAATATTCTAAGATTTTCAAATTTTAAGAATTCTATGAAAAAATTTACCAAATATGATATTATTTATTGAAAGCACATACTTTTTATGCGAATCGCTTTAAAATACACCCTGTTTCTTGTTTAAAAAAAAATCCTGTTTCGAAGAAGCATTTGAGGAGTTTACTTTCAAAGCAAATTGTATCTACTTTTGGAAAAAACTGTTTTTTTTTTTTGTTTACAGAATCTCTAATATATAAGCCCTATCGGCCCATGAATTTCTTTCTTCTCGAAGTGATTAGCGTGCTTAGTGGCTCTACTGTAAAAAAATGCGTAAACATTGGTTTTACCACCAAAACGGTGTATATCCATCCATATCCTTTTATTTCTCGCCAAGTCTTTTACAGCAAAGTTTAACCGATTCCTTATTTGCCGGTACCCACTCATTCACTTTCTTATCAAAAGGGCACATATCTAAATTTGAATTTGCCACTTCTGACTCAAAAGTAGTTCACAAATAAAATAACGGAGCGAAGCACTGTGGGCTGAGCATTTTTCCAATCAAATGTGATACCCATCCGTATTAAGACATCGCAGTACCTTGAGCCTTGTGCAAGTCTGTTATCAGTTAGGTAAGCGGGACCTCGAATTGTGATTACTAATTAATATTAAATAATGAATATTACTATTAAATTGTGATTAGTTGTGATTAATTGTGATCGATATTAATATTAATACCTACGACGTTCTTATTTGAATCGGCTGGGGTGGTTTCATTGTTCATACTTAATTGGGTCGAAGTTACTTTTTTTTTGAGCAATCACGATTGCTTATTGCTTTTATTTGACCGTCTTTGATGTTGTGGTTCCTTTTTCAGCTTGGATCAGGGCTGCAGCACCACCGTCCACCGGCTCCGAGCACTGCCTCCTGATGGAATCCGTTTCTCCTGACCGATGGCGTACATATCCTACACACACGCGCGCTCATACACACACACACGCTCATACACACACACACGCTCATACACACACACACGCTCATACACACACACACGCTCATACACACACACACACGCTCATACACACACACACGCTCATACACACACACACACGCTCATACACACACACGCTCATACACACACACACGCTCATACACACAAGCCTTTACACACATACACACACGCCTACGTGCATACACACAGGTCTACGCACACACACAAGCCTACACATGCACGCACGCGCGCCTACACATACACACATGCCTGCACACACACACACACAACTATACACACGTGACCGCACAGGAGGAGGGGTGGGCTTGGGGGGACAAGAGCTGTTTCTAGAAACAATAACCCCCCAATGAGTAGGGCCCTGTTGCAACTCGTGATTGCGAAAAACATAATTTGAATTCAAGATATCAAAGTTCAAATTATTTTTTTTTTTTCAAGTTCAATGAAAAGTATAAAGTAAGTAAGAAGGAATAAAGTATAGTAAAAAAAAAAAAAAAAAGAGGGAATACATTAAAAAATGTTGAATATTTTGTTTCAATCTATTAAAGTTTATTTCTGAAGAAAATGCGTGTTTTTTTTTTTTTTTTTTTTTTTTTTTTTTTTTTTTTTTTTGCGAAAGGGATGATATCCACTGTTTCATACCAAAAGGGAATATAACATCTAAAATAAAATTGGCAATTTAGGTCTGGTAAAATTGAAGAAAAATTCCTAGACTTTAAGGGGTTACAATACCTCAAAAACGACCAAACAATAAAAAAAAAATTTATTGCTTATTTCGAAATTAAACACTAGTCCAACCACAGGGGAAAAGTTACATTGCTTTAGTTCAAATATTTAAAAAGCTATGAATGGTTTTAGGTCATGCTCGCTATGTGTTCTTACGTAAAAAGAAAACTTTAAATTGATTTTTCTCGATGAGCGTTTTTTTGTGCTTTCGTGCCATAGGAATTTCTAAGGATTTTTTTTCTATTAAAGATACAGCTTTAAAGTAATACTTTTTGCAATTAAGATAATATATTTAACAAAACTGTGTATTGGATAAGCATTTTATAAATTATTCAAATGTTTAGAGCATGTTATACCTTTAAAAACCAAATTTTTTTGAAAAAAATACGATTTTTTCCGTAATTGATCACAGAAAATTTTCTAGTTAACGCAAAAGCAAATGAATGCACAGATTTTTAGAGATGATGATTGTGATCGTTTAGCAAAAATATTTTTTTATAAAAAACAAAAAAGCCTTAGGGATTTAAAAAAATTGAAATTTTCCTAAATGTTTTGATTTTTTAAAAAAACGTAAGCAGTGTTTTAATTTTTTTTAAAAAAATTATTGATTACAAACTAAGTAGCATGTTATGGTTTCAAAAAAAATAAAATGTACTTAAATTAAAAAAAAATTGCTTGAAAGGTACTGTGACCCCTTAAGTCAATAGTCACTTGTTTATTTATTTAGAAGCTAAGCAGCTTCACATACCATAGAGGACTGCGTGCCAAGCGCCTTGCCTCCGGACACCAGGAAAGATTTTGAACACAAGAGAAGGAAATAACGCCCAGGCCACCGGCGGGAATCGAACCCACAACCTCCGGCTTAGAAGACGCAGCTTCTACCACAGAACCACGGAGGTCCTAGTCGTTTGTTATTGTACCAAAACGAACAATATAACGCTAAAAAATATTAAACTAGATATGATCCGTTTTGAAAGTAAACTCCTCATTTTGCCTTTTTAGTAGTTCCTGCACTTAACTGAAGTTAAGCAGTTACCACGGATACAAGAGACAGAAGGAAAAAGATCATAATGCCTCCAGATCTGATTCAATAAAATCATAAAGACCTCAGTTTCAGTATTTACAGATGTATTCAAATGTATCAACTAGCTTGGGACAAAACTTTCGCCCCAAATGTGGAGACTAGTTTGGAAAGAAGAAAATATAATAATAGGTAACAAAGTTCTATGTTTTCATTTTACAGTTTTTACTTCCTTTTACAAAAAAGGAAGTATTGTATTCGCGGAAAAATTTTCACTCAAAAATCGGCCTTAATTTCTATTTTTATCACCCCCGAATGAATGTTGAGTTTTTTTCTCGACCCGACCACACGTGGATATATCCCTAGGAACCTACAGACACCCGAAATATCTATTTTGACGACCCCCGAGTTAACTACAACGAATTTTCTCGTGACGTCTGTATGTACGTTTGTTTGCACGGATGTGTGTATGTATCTCGCATAACTTAAAAACGGTATGTCCTAGAAAATTGAAATTTGGTACGAAGACTCCTAGTGGGGCCTAGTTGTAAACCTTCCCTTTTGGTTGTATTCGGATGTTCTTAAGGGGGTCTTTTGCCCCTTTTTGGGGGGGAAATCATTGTTAATTTCGATGTAAACTCTAGTGGTGTTAAAATTTGTCGGACACTTGGCGATATATCGCCTGTCTTTTGGTCGCCAAGTTTTCTCGGCAACTTGGCGACAAATTTGGCGATGCTTTTTTTTTTTTAATTTTAAATTTGGTTCCAATTTGACCACTGTTGGTGATATTTAGAGAGTAAGCAATTGAATCACATTAAAATTGACAATCATGAGGAAATGATATTAAATTAGAGTAAAAGGAAGTCATGTGATGCACACATCAGCTCGTTTTGTATAAAATTAACGTAAGAAATTTCAGTATGTTCATGCTCTTCTAAACAGGGAACCACACGACTTATGTAACAATGAAAAAAAAAAAAAAAGAAAATGGTAGCATTTGAAAGAGCATATTGAGACGCTTTTCTGACCTCTTATATAATTATTATTTTTATTTGCCTCCGTCCCCTCATTTTCGAGATACATTTTCTTAAAGTCTGCCAAAATATTTTAAAAAATCGCTAAATTTAAAGACTTGGCAAGAAATTGAAATTGCCACGTGATTTCAGTCCGCATTTTGCAAGATATCTCGTTCCCATTTTTAGTCATTTGCATAGCGTGTGAAAGGTAGTTAGTGTTAATCCTTTACTTGTGAGTTTCAAATTAAAGAATCCCTAACAAGCGTATGAAGTGGAAAGTAGCTATATCCGGATATATAAGTTCGGGGCGCCCCTATGAGGGATCCCGTTTGGTCCTTGCATGAATATAAACTATGTGTTAAAGCCAAGAGCTTTGGGATGATGTGTTAAAAATATTATTTGTAATCGTGAATCGATGCTCTTTAAAAATCTTTACTAATAATAAAGTTGAAAGTCTCTCTGTCCGGAGGATGTCTGGATGTCTGTAGGATGTCTGTCTGTCAGGATCTCTGTGACGCGCATAGCGCCTAGACCGTTGGGCCGATTTTCATGAAATTTGGCACAAAGTTAGTTTGTAGCATGGGGGTGTGCACCTCGAAGCGATTTTTCGAAAATTCGATGTGGTTCTTTTTTTATTCTAATTTTAAGAACAAAAATATCATAAGATGGACGAGTAAATTACGAAATTATCATAACGTGGAACCGTAACATGGGACAAGCCAATTGGCGAGAAAATTCACCATACATTATTTGGAAATATACAGGCGAACCAAAAGACCTTTTAATTTTTCTATTACGGGCAAAGCTGTGCTGGTACCACTAGTGTTACATAAATCTGCGCTTCTTCCCTAGTTCTTGTGAAAACAGAAAAACACTTGTGTGGAATTTTAATTGTTTGTAGAAAATGGCACGATTTTGACCTCGGTGTCATTGACACGAATGATTGGCAATCACGCGAATCGGAAGTATCCTCCCCCTGTTGTTGGTCCCTATTTAATCTCTCATCACGTATCGGGAATAGTCCTTGACATAGGGAGACGCATGCCGACTAGGGATGAGAAAGGGTTGCTGAATGAGAATTTATTAGAAGTGTCTATTTTTGGCTTCATACAAAAGTTGCCATGGGACGTGTTCGCGAATTCTGACGTCATTCCTTGAAAGTTTCACCATTTTCACCAGTGTTAAGTTTTTCATAGTAGAACCTTAGGATTCCGCAGGGCCGCAGAGAGCCAAGGTGGGCCCCTTGTCAGTTATGACGCCAAAAAAAAATGCCCCGCAAAAAAAGGAAAAGAAAAGAAAAGGGGGAAAAAATGAAAAAGAGGGGGGGGGGGGCGAGAAAAAATAAAAGGGGAAAAAAGAAAAATAGGGGGGGGGGAGAAAGAAAGAAAAAACAAAACTGCTTACTAGAAAACAATTAAGTTCATTAAAAGTGATACATCAGTAAATACCAAAAGAGTAAATTTTACTTAATCTTTAAGTTTTCTCTTATTCGGAGCTTTTCTCCTCCCCCCTTTTCTTTTTTCCTTTATTTTTTCCTTTCTTTTTTCTTTCCCTATCTTTTTTCTTTTTTTCTGCTTCAGTGTCGCCGGGCCGCGGCCCCCCCCCTCCTCCCAAGGCCCGGGTCCCTAGTTTCCGACTAGGCTGACATGGCCTCTCGTCGGGTCTGGGATTCCGCTGCATATCTCTGCGGGCAGCATGAGTCAAAAATAAAGCTTGAAAAAAATAATAATAAAAAAATTAAAAAATAAGGAAATGAATGATATTAAAAATAAAGAGACCAAAGGTTTTTTTAAAATTAATTGATGAACTGCCTGAAAAAATCAAGAAAGCATGAACAGAAACAAATCAGTATAAGCAAATATAAGGAAATAAATATCAAAAAATGTTACCAAATTAATAAATAGAAATTAATAAAGAAAACGAATGTGATAAAGATAAGTAATTATCAGTAAATAAATGTATACAAATATTTTTTTACAAATACATTAATAAATAAATAAAGATGCTTCGTATATGTAAAACACTTGTGTTAATTGACTGATGTTTCAAACTAAAAACCATACAGCATTGATATAAAATACGAATACCAGTACCATAAATGATATAGGCAGTTTGTGTAAAACGAAGTATGCTAGCATGTCCGAGATCCCAGTTCTCAAATTCAGAACAACCCCTATTTTTTTAGACTTACTAATAATATTATACAGTAAAAGTTTTAGCTTCATACTCCAATTTTAAGCGGGTGCTCAATGACCCCTCAATTTAACATTAGCCGTAGCATAGAAAATATCACAATTTTAGAAACATAATTTCCCTAGCTTTTTTTTGTAAATAATTATTTTATTGCAAATGCATATGCACATTACTCGTATATATTATAATATGTAGCATTGTTTTTCCAGTTCAATGTATTTTTTAACCCCCCTCCACATACTGATGAAGTTTGGGGGAAGGGGTTGCGCACCCTCTTTCAGTTGAAATAGGAAGCTAAAATTCTGCCAGTATGTTGCTATCCACCAGTCTAAAAATATTAAGGGGTGTCCTGGTATCTAGGAGAAACCTTTTTTGAGCAATCACGATTGCTTATTGCTTTCATTTGAATTTCCTTGATGCCCGGTTCCTTTTTCAGAATGAACCAGGGACCTCTACAGCACCGCAGTCCACCGGAGGACGGAGCTGCTCCTCTGGTCCTAGCCTCCATTAGCAGCACTGTCCACCGAAATCCCCTCCTCCTAGGCGGTGGCGTCCATATCCTTAATACACACACTCCTACATACACACACGTCTACACACAAACAAGTCCTTACACGCATACACGCACATAACCGCCCAGGAGGAGGGGCAGGCTTGGGAGGACATGAGCCGTTTCTAGAAAGAATAGCCTCCAATGAGTAGGGTCTTGTCGCAATTCGTGATTGCGAAAAACATAATTTGAATTCAAAGTTTCAGAATTCAAATTAGATACACACACACACACACACACACACATATATATATATATATATATATATATATATATATATATATATATATATATATATATATATATATATATATATATATATATATATATATATATATATATATATGTGTGTGTGTGTGTGTGTGTGTGTGCGCGCGCGTGGCATCCATTGAAATTCTGCTGCGTCCTCCAGGTTGGGAACCCTTAAGCAACAGCAAGTGCATGACGCAACACAACCATCAGATGTACCCAAAGGATTAAGATGACTTTTACAGGTGTCACGGCTTTTGCTCAAAGAAACTCGGTGATAATTCGCCAATTCTGACTCGGTTCCGCTTCACGTTACTTTCGGCACATTTTCGGCAAAAGCAGCTGTGCAGGTTAGCTGAGATAAAAGTCGGAACCACGAACCTGTGCGTTTTCATTGTTTCTTCAAAGGATGGACGTAAAGATTAAAAAACAACCAGAGGAAAAAAAAAATATCTTCCAGTGTCCTTGAGTTTGGTTCCGCTTCTGAAAGAACTTAATCACTTATTGACTTAATCGCTTTATTAAAGACCTATGAAAACATTAACACAAAAAAGAGCCACAAATGCTTCTTGAAATATCCTTGAAACAGGAGGAAAGATGGAATGTTTTCGCCTTTGCAACAAAACGAGCAATTAGTTATATAAACAGTAACATTTTGACAATCGGACGTTTTCATCTTTGCAACAATACAAGCAATTAGTTACATGAACGATAAAATTTTAGATTTAAGCGAGCGATCGCCTATATTTGGGAAGTTTGAAAGCATTTAGCAAGTCGGAAGGGTCCAAAATTTTTAATTTTTATGTGCTTCCTTGCTTGGGGAAAAAGTTACGAAATCTAAACAGTATTATGAGGCTTGATCACAGTGATATCTTTTCGGAGTCAAAATTTAAAAGTAAAAATTTTTACAAATTTTTTAAAAAATCGAAATAAATAATTTGCATTTATTGGAATTCAAAGTTCACTTTTTGTCAAAAAAAAAGGCAAAAGTCTACCTTGTCATTGACATGCAAAGAAACAAATATGAGGCAGTGAGAAGCAAAGGGATGTAAGTAGCAAAATTAAAAACTTGGAGATAACCAGTACAAATAGTAAAGGAACCTCTCCTCTGTCTCGGGGTAAAAAATAGTACTAGTATCCCTGGTAAGTGTCGCTATATAGCATGATTTAGAAAAGAAAATTCAATGAAAATCTACCTAGGATGTTATCTTTAAACGCGTTTTACTCAAAACTTGAAAATGTCCACTTACATCCCTTTGTGTTCTCACTGCCTCATATGTAATCTGAAATTCATGCTGAGACTACATTAATGCTTTTCTCTATCAGAAATGTATTCATTTGGGCTCAACAGTCAGCACCGCAGTCCGCTGCCCATGACAAGCTTTGAATAGAAAACTTGAAATGTGATCACACTGAAATTTACATCGCATTGCATTGTCTATTACATGACATCAAGTAAATTCGTGTCAAATAATTTCTGTAAGTAACAAATCATTGAAAATACAAAGTTTATTATTATTATTATTGCTTTTTTAAAGTTTGAATGATTCTGAATTTTATTCAGCAGATATAAAATATTTTCAATACTTAATCTTAAATATTAATAGTTTACGTTTTCTACAAAATTAGACTAAGTTAAATGAACGCCATGAATTAATTCGTAAGCCACCGAAGAAGGGATACTCTTATTTAAGGGACAAAATATCCATTCACCATCGAGCCCCTTATGGAGAGGTTCTACTGTACTACATGTTTTCGAGTCGTTAATTAAATTCAGTGCAGTCTGTCGCATAGATATATGTTTACCATTTTCATTATTTGATTTTGCAGAATTGTGTTTTAATTTCTTACCAGATGGTCGAAAGAATGGGGAAGAGGACCCTGCTGAAATGTGTGCAACGTGCCCTATTCCCACTAGAGATGTGTTCGGGCTCATTTTTGAGAGCCCGGGCCCGACCGAGCCCGAAAATTTGTAACCGAGCCCGAGTGATATTGTCTCGGACCAAAATCCGAGCCCGCCCGAGCCCGAAGGAAAGTTTCTTGTATCAAAAACCGAGCCTTCTACAGTCTGACATGATCTCTCTGTTCATGAAAAATGTTATGTCAAATGGTCTTCATTAACAGAAAGAAGTTTCTAAATGTTCTTAAAATGCTCCACTTCAAATGCATTACTGTATGACATATTGCAATAGTAATCGCAAAAAGACACTATAAATAAGCGTTAATTAATTAATTAATTAATTAATTAATTAATTTTTGGGGGTAGGGGGGGTGAATTTGACATCGATTGAACTGATTTAAATGTTCCTTTCGTTTTCGCATAGTAGGAAAATGTTTATTTGCTTTGAATTTGTATGGAGATTGGCGATTGAAAATCTGTGCTTGAGCCCGAGCCCGCCCGAGCCCGAAACCTAATTTCGGTTATATAGCCCGAGCCCGCTTCGGGCCCGGGCTCGGGCTGTCGGGGCCCGGGCTGAACCCGTCTCATCTCTAATTAACACCAGATCTTCTCACCAGAAGCAGGCGAAAAACCCCTCAGCACAGGAAAAGATCTATGGTATCAGCTGGGTGTGGGATATTGAGGCTGTCTCTATTGCCGCACCTGACGGGGATCTAAGGACCTGTTGCTATGATTTGTAAACAAACACCTGTCAGCTATGGTATGTGACTTTTTCTTTTTCGTTGATGCCTTTTGTGAGAACGAAGATTTGTCGGATGGGCTTAATGCTTATGATTGAAAAGAATCATCATGATCTTAAAAGCGAAAGGATCAAGATAGGAAAACGAGGGTCGAAAACTTTACTTTATTTTATTATTTTTACCTCTACTATCACTTCTTGTTAGGTAGATTGTAGGTAATTTTTAGATTAGCATTTTGGTCCTAGATAAGTGCGTAGTTCCGTTAATTTTGTTTACATTTCCGTGAGCCGATTTTAATTTATTACTTCAAACTAATCAAAATTTTGAATTTTAGTCTAAACAATTCCTTTTCAGAGTCATCCGGAATCAAACCGTAGAATCGAAAAGAATGTAATAAATAATTAATAAATTAATTATCTTTACAATTAGCAAACTGTCAAAACGTTTTACAAAAAATTTTAAAACTAATCAATCGTGTAAGGGAATCAACGAGGCAAAGTGAAATAGTTAAGATGACTGAGCTTTTCCAAAATGAACAAATTAGAAATTTGTTTTGAAAATTAGATTACGTAAGGAAAGAACATTGTATTTTATAATAAAACTTGCATTGAAACATTATCTTTTATTTTTGGCAGTAAATATGTGCCTTAAAAAAAGTGGAAAATTTTCACTTTTTTTTACGGGGCAAAGTGAAAAATAAAATATTTTTCTTACGACATGTTTTTGATTGCATTATAAAAATATTTTTCATCAAATAAATGAGTAAATAAAAGATTGAATGAATAAATGAAAAGGTAATGAAACAATTAACAAATCATTAAAAAATTAAATTAATTAACATAGGAGAAAAACTAAATGAGTGAATAAAATATTGATTGAATGAGAAAATTAGTGAATGAATGAACAAATAAGTGAATTACTAAATGAAGGAATGTAAATGAATCAGTTAATAAATGAGTACATAAACGATTTAGTAAATGATTGAATGAGTAAACGAAATAAACTATTTCATTTTGCCCCATCCACTTTGCTTCACGTGTACTTAACTAATGGTGAAAAATATTTAAAAATACAAATAAGGTTAATATTAACTAAGTGAATACTGTATCGAGTATTAGAAGTTCTCATTAATAACAAGCACTATATCACTTTATGATTGCAAAAATGATTTTAGACTTACACAAAATATTACAACACAAGTATCAATTTTTGAAAATTGCCTGTACAGTAAAACCTGCAAAGTTGACCACCCTTGTAAGTTGACCGCCTGTCTAAGTTGACCGCCTTTTGCAGGCACGGAGTTAGCCTTTATCGTATAAATCAACCTCTGTAAGTTGACACCTGTTTAAGTTGACCATTAAAGTAGTGCACCGCAAGTGGTCAACTTACACAGGTTTCACTGTACAGTAAAACCCGTAAAGTTAACCACCTGTCTAAGTTGACTGCCTTTTCCAGGCACGGAATTATCCTTTATCGTGTAAATCAACCTCTGTAAGTTGACCACCTGTTTAAGTTGACCACTAAAATAGTGCACCGCAACACACCTTACACAGGTTTCACTGTATTATCATTATTTTTAATCTTCAGAGGTATTTTTCTCTTGACTGGAATTGGTAAAGACTCATTTCATTTTGCCCCACATCCCCTTACATTTAATTGAAACTTTAAGGAATGCATTTATTTATTTTGGTTAATTGATTATGATAATACATACAACATTAGTTTAAGTAAACCATTGCTCTCAGGCATATTAGTACATCATTTTATTTTATTGTAGTTTTATGTACTTTTTTTGCACATAATGGTATTGATTCACTTGATCTTTTACAATATAAAGCCCTCGATCCAGGGCTTTATTACAATATAGCCACTTATTCTATCTAGTTAAGCAATAAAATATTTTTGGTACTTGCGTATTAACACAGCCATGCTAAAAATGGTAGAACCTGTATTACAAATAGTATAAACATTATAAAGTAAAAGTGACATCTACAGGTAGTTATCAAAATAATGGAAACACCTGAGAATAAAAGTGACATTGTTTAAAAAAATTTTTTATAAATGGCAATGTACATATTCTCTTACTATTTGGTGGTTTAACGGAAGTTCTGGAAGTCTTGGGGTTTTTTTTAAGCACGTGAAATGTCGGACCTCTCAAATTTTTAATGAGGCCACATTGTTGGAGCGCGTCTAGCTAAAGCAAGAGTAACTGAAACATTTCAACGTTTTGGCGCATCTAAAAGTACAGTATCTAAAGTCATGACAGAATACTACACAGCGCGATAAGACAAGCTCGGCAAAGCAAAGTAGTGGGCGGAAAGAGAAGCTTAGTGAAATAAACCGACGGGTATTGAAGTGGATTGTAATGTCTGAAAAGCGAACAACAGCAGCAAAAGTGACCATGGAACCCAATCTAAATATAGAGTCACCAGTGTGAGCGATTAAAGTTAGAAGGGCACCTTTATAAACAGAACATTTACGGCAGAGTAGCGATTCCCAAAAAATGTTTCCCAAGTGTTTCCATTATTTTGATAACTACCTGTATATAATTTAATATTGTAATATAAGGTGTCGTCAAAAAAGCATCTACCTCTCAATAATGTAAATATAAGCTAAAGTTGGAGTGTATTTGCAGTTTGAGAAAGATATTAAATTTTTAAAGGGAATTTTTTTTTTCTAGATTTAACAATTGCATCTTGTTATAGTGCGATATGAAATGAGTCCAATTAAACCGTACCTACAGATTTTGGTGCCCTCTAAATGTTGGTGCCTTGGGCCAGTGCTCTATTTGCTCATGCCTTAATCTGGCTCTGATTGTAAATTATTACAGATTACCGAGTATCAAAGAAAAAAAAGCTATAAAATGTATCGGAGATACAAATAAACATTTTAATCCAAACATTCCTTCTGTAGAACATCAGCGCAATAGCTTTTCACCTGTTATTTCTTCTTCGCGGAATAAGAAAGGGCAGAGGAGAGGCAGAGAGAAGTTAATCTGCCGAAAACGTGCGAAGGATAATGAATGAATCGAACACTTTTCAAGTTCTCCCATTGAAAGGCAGAAAAATGGGACCCGTTTAGAATTACGTACCGCTTCTTTTCGCGGTTACAGTCGCTTTGGAGAGGTTGAAAAATGATGTCTGTCGAATGCTTGAAATTTCATTTATCTCCCCCAAGCATCCTGACGTTCGTTTTTTTATATTTTTATGAGCCTAACATGGTGGTCGGCGCGAAACGCAAAGCTTCAATTGTGTAAATAAACTTGTCATGAATCTTGCTAGATTTTTTTTTTTTTTTTTTTGTAGTTCAAGCTGTGAAAATTGCGACAATTTAGTGACAAAACGAAAGGTAGGTAGAAAAACCTAATTCTAAGAAGAAAAGAGGAAAATTGAAATTGGTGGAAAAACTTGTAAATTTGCCATTATGCGAATGTAAAATGACGTAAGCAATAAATTGACTATGCATTATTAGTTCTTTTTGTAGAAAGAATGCAAAAATATTCAAGAAATAAAAGCTTCTACTGTCAAAAATTTAGAGCAATGTACAGGAAGTATACCTAATAATTAAAACTATTGTCCAACATTTTAACCTAACTTCCGTTTTCAATTGAAGGTCATTTAATTAAAAAAAATATGTAGTTATGTAAAAAAAGAAAAGAAAATTTGTAGAATTTCATTTTTGTTTTTTAATTTTTACTTCCTTTTACAAAAAAGGAAGTGTTGTATTCGCGAAAAAATTTTCTCTCAAAAATCGGCCTTAATTTCCATTTTTCTCACCACCGAATGAATGTTGAGTTTTTTTTTCGACTCGACCACACGTGGACATATGCCTAGAAACGTTCAGACGCCTAAAATATCCATTTTGACAACCCCCGAGTTAATTACAACGAATTTTCTCGTGACGTCCGTATGTACGTATGTATGTGCGTATGTGCGTATGTGTGTATGTATCTCGCATAACTCAAAAACAGTATGTCCTAGAAAGTTGAAATTTGGTACGTAGATTCCTAGTGGAGTCAAATTGTGCACCTTCTCTTTTGGTTGCATTCGGATGTTCCTAAGGGGGTCTTTTGCTACTTTTTGGGGGGAAATCATAGTTAATTTCGATGTAAACTCAAGTGGTGCCATAATTTGTCGGACACTTGGCAATATATTGCCAGTATTTTGGTCGCCAAGTTTTGTCGCCAACTTGGAGACAAATTTGGCTCTTTTTTTTAAATTTTAAATTCGGTTTCAATTAGGCCACTGTTGGTGATATTTAGAGAGTAAACAATTGAATCATATTAAAATTGCCAATAATGTAGAAATGACATTTAATTGGAGTAAAAGGAAGTCATGTGATGCACACATCAGCTCGTTTTATTTTATTTTTATTTTTATTTATTTATTTATTTATTTTATTTATTTATTTATTTTTTTTTTTTGACGAATTATTTTTAACTAATGTGAAAAAAACATATGTATAGCCAATAGCCACAACAATTTTGCAAGCTTAAATAAAACTCGGTTTCTGGTAAAAATATGAAAACATAATTTTCCTCTCTCTTTCCGTTTCCTTTTCTTTCTTCATTATACAACCTCTTTTCTTTTTTCTTGCTAAAGCCAAAAGAATAGGGGGGGGGGACTCGTATTCCATTATGTTCTACGATTTTAATTTTTGGACTCTTTCCGCATTCAGTCGACAGATTTAACTAGGTAAGAAGGAAGATTAAAGATTTTCGACGTATGAAAATAAAGAGTATTTAATAAGTATTTAAAAAGTTATCTTGCAGCTAATTTGTTCAACGAGCAACTGCAATTTTAAATGCAATTACAATTTTTCGAAATCCCAATGATGTAACTAGTACTTAATATTAGGAGAAACTTGAGAAACTGTCATCTGTTCGGTAGCAATAGATGGTGCTGCCAAACACACAGTATGATATAGAAAATTTTTCAATGAAAAGTTTACCTACGGTTTGAACTTTGCACGCGTTTTACCGTAGGCGGCTAGTGCACAAAAAAAGTGTGGGGAGTTGGGGGCGATGCCCCTGAAGTTATTATTTAAAAAAGAATAAAATAGGCTGTCCCTAATCGGGGTCAAATTTCACAATAAGCAGTACACTACTTTAGGCATCTGCCTAGAGCGGCATATTTTAAGGGGCAGCAAATTTTGCTTTAAGACCATACATTTTTTTAAACAATTGTTCTTGAAAGTGAAAGATTAATATTCTTTCATTTTCCACTGCAACATCCTTTTTTTTTGTTATTTAATAACGTTTACTTTCACACATCTTATGAAAGTGAAATATTTTTTCAAGCATGGTAATTGATTGGCGTGAAACGCTAAGTGTGAGGATGAAAAGCTAGCGTCGATTGAAGAAAACCAAAAGGTGCCGTTGCGTTTAGCCAAAAGTTGCAACAAGAATAGAGTTTGACTAAGACTTCAGTGCCACCTAGAGTTAATTCAATAGTGATGTCCCTTATACTGCCGTGTGCAAGTAAAGGGCAGTAACTGCATTTTTTTTTTGTTTTTTTTTTGTTTTTTTTTTTGAGCAATCACATTGCTTATTGTTCTCACTTGACTGTCCTTGGCGCTACGCCGATTTTATTTATATTTTCCCCTCGCCTCCCTCTGCGGCACCACCGTCGACCGGCCCCTCCCGATGCTGCTCCTCTAACGAAAACCGTCTCCAGGTTGCGTCCATATCCTACACACACACGCATGCAAACATACATCCACACATACACACCTACGCACACACATACATACCCACACAAACACACATGCCTACATATATATATACACACACACACACTCATGTCTGTATACAAACACAAACACACATGCCTTCATATATATATACACACACACACAAACATGCCTGTATACAGACACAAACACACACGCCTACACACAACACACAAATACACACGCTTACACACACATACACACACGCCTACCTATACACACTCGTGATTACGAAAAACATAATTTGAATTCAAAATGTCAAAATTAAATTATTTTAAAATTAAAGTTTTTATTATTATTATTATTATTATTATTCATTTTCGCCATCTATTTTACATTAGCTTTATTCTACAAGCTTGCTTATTTGGTTTCCGCTGAAAAAAAAGTGCGAAAAAAACGTCTCAATTCCAGCATTTACCTATTGTTAGTATTGAATCCGACACACATTTCTTCAAATATCTCGAAAACTCATATCTGCAGATACTACCGTTTACCTGCACACGGCAGTATAGGTCTAACTCATGTTTATATCATTTTACAATAATTCATCTACGTTATCATCATAAGGAAAAGTTTTAAAACTTTAAAGGATGAAAGAGAATAAGTTTTGTGAACTTTAGAGCTATGACAGAGTGAAAATGTCCTAATAAAAAATTTGATATATGTAATTAAATATAAATATTGTAAATGCTATTTAGATTGGCCTTCTATGGATTGTTTAATTACCTACCCTAGAATATTACTTAAGCCATAAAAAATTTACAAAACTAAATAATATAAAATGTTATTATTTCTTTATAGGCTTGATAGTTTTAATTTTGGGAACACTATTTTCTGAAGTTTTTTTGCATTTTTGAGTAAAATAAATTTTACCCCCTTTTTTGGGACGGGTGGGGGGGGGGGGAGGCAGATTTCAAATCTGCTTAGGGGCGGCGTGGAGCTAAATTCGGTTCTATTAGCGCAATCGGTTGGGAGATGGTTGGCCAACGGTGGAGCTTATGGTTTGTCAACGGTAGGCAATGTCCGCTTTGGCAACCGTTACCCAACCAACCATTTGCCAACGATCTGCTACAATGCCTAGCAATTTATGACAAAATTATTTTTGTCATTATTAAATGATAAAATTCCTGTAATTAACATTTTAAATATTAATTGAGACCTACAAATATTCGGTGTAGTATTTATTTGCTTAATTTTAAGCTTGTTTGTATTTTAAATGCTTTGTACAGTTAGTGAATGCATGCGGGACAAAGCGGATGAGGCAAAGTGGAATAGTTCATTTCATTTATTAATTCAAATCTTTATGAACTCACTTACATATTTATTAAGCAATCACGATTGCTTATTGTTCTCATTTGACTGTTTTGGCGTCCTATGATTTTATTTTCCCGCCAGCACCACCGTCGCGTCGACCGGCCTCACGATGCTGCTCCTCTTGCGAAAACCGTCTCCAGATTGCGTCCATATCCTACACACACACGCATACACACACATACACACACTCATGCCTGCTGGTTGGTTGGTTGGTTTATTGAATTTTTATGGCTCAAGAGCCCTTGAGGGTTATACTGCGCCAAACGAATTTTTATTATCTACTATTATTTTCATTTAAGAACAAGTAAAAAGGTAAAAGTAAGCATATTTTGAAGTAAAAGGCATAAACGTTCAAGTACTAGTATTAAAAAAGAAAAGTCTTAAAAACATATAAACGTTAAAAACACATAAGGAAAAATGTATGAAACAATGACTTGAAAAACAAGGAAAGGACTGAATCACATAATGACGAGACGAACACTAAATTAAAAAGGAGAAGCCAATCAACTGGAGGAAGGAGTATAAATTGCAATGGGGTGGGTCCCCCAGCAAGTCTTTCAAAGATGGATTAAAATCATTAAAATATTTAAAGCGTATTTGATTAAAATTTGGGCAGTTGCATAAAATATGCAACACTGTCTGGTCGACATTACGTTTTATACAAGTTGGAGCTGGTTCACGGCATAATAGGTATTTATGGGTAAACCTAGTATGACCGATGCGAAGACGACTTAATAAAACTTGTTCTCTCCTGCAAAGTTGTATTGATTTGAAATCTCTGACCGACGGTTGGATCGAATGTAATTTATTTAGTGTTTCAAGATTCCATGTCTGCTGCCAATGTGTGTTAAGACATTCAGAAATTGCGTTTTTAATGTCATCAAAAGGAACACTATCATCGACCATGGTGTTTGCGGTTTTGGCAGCTGCATCGGCTGCCTCATTGCCAGTAATGCCCACATGACCAGGGATCCAACAAAAGAGAACACGAAAATGATTTTGCATAAGATTTTTGTACAAATTATATGACTGAATGACTATGGGGTGGCTATTATTGTTGCAGTGAGTGATGGCTTCCACTGAACTCTTTGAGTCAGTATATATCACCCACTTTTTGTGGGTGGATTGAGCTATTGATTGAAGAGATGCAAATATAGCTTTAATTTCAGAGGTAAATACTGAACAAGATGGGTTTAGTTTTTCTGCAGTGACCTGACCATCAAGGACGTAGCCAAGGGGTGGGTCCATGGGGTCCGGACCCCCCCCCCCTTCCCGAAAGACTCCTCTCCTTTTTTCTCAGTTGTTGCATCTCGCATCAACAAAAATTTTCCGAAAGACAATAATTTTATAAAAGGCAGCATTCTCCCCTTAAATATTCCCAGTAATCGGCAATTTTCTCAGCGCTTGAGTCAATTCAGAACACGAGAACCTCGTGCAACAACTGCAGGTTCCCAATTTTCGTCCGTTTTTTGCTGTGTCACCTACTCCGTCCGAAACGGGGGAAATGTCCCTTTCGACTTTCAAACCAGCTGGGTCCTGTGACCTTGAAATTCAGTCCCTCTCCTTGGTCCATCAAATTGCCATTGGCAAAGTAAAAACAAGCATTTATTGCCACTTCCGCTGTATCCCACAGGCTCATTGGCGTGGTTTTCTTTATTTCTTTCTCTTTTCTTTTTGGATTTTCGTGGATTTCGTAGACGCATGTTGTACGAAAGACAGCCAGAGTGAGGTGCGTTCCTGGTGAATAAGTAATTGAATTCCGATTCTTTTCTGTTTTAACACGCAGTTTTTATCTACGTCATACTTATAGGAAACATATCTTGAACAAAAAATTGTATGCAAAAGAAAATTAAGTTTACCCAAACTAGGTAAGTCGTAGTGCTCCCTTTTAAAGTTTTCTTGATAATACGAGCAATTTTACGTGTTAATGTGTTTTTCCATTTAAAAACTAATTTTAGATTCTAAGCCAGCAGCGAAAAAAGAAATTCTACACATTTCGTGTGTTTGAGGATGAGAAAAATAATTATTGATTTTTTTTTTCATTTTAACTCTTATATTTTTGGCAAGGTTCATTTCAGATTCATTTTATTTTTTGATAAAAATTCTATTTGAACTTTTAGATTACTTTTAACATCTCTCTCCTTTCTGAGTAACAAATTACGTAGATTTTTTACTGATGTTTTCCCCCCAATATTTAAGCATGATCATGGAACATATTAAATGCCCCCCCCCCCAAAAAAAAAAATCGTGTTTGAAGGTAAAATAAATGAATAAATAAAACTTGAAGTTGATGTAGCAAACTTTTTACGATATAAAAATTGTATAGAAAAATTAAATTGAAAATTACTTGAATATTTTACTGTGATTAGTTTATGAAATTACAAGTTCGGCCATATTAAGGCATGTAATAAGTAATTTATTAGAAATTATTACTTTTAAATCTTACTGAATTGTGATTCTATGATCCCAAAAGAAAAAGTTAGTTTTTAATTGACGAAAAAAAATCTTATTCGATGTTGTTCCATAAAACATATTTGTATTTGCATCATTGGAACACATTTTCTGATTGTTATTCACTGGCTTTGTACTAAGGAGTTATTTAATTATTAGCATCTATGCATCCATCTTTAGTAAATTGTGAAGGTAGCATTAAACGTAACAAAAAAAACAGGCATGTGCATTTAACTATAAATTACTAGGTGAAAATTATCGCTATTTACTGCGTTACAAGCAAAGAAACAAAAAAGGTGAATACGAGGTAAATGTTTTTGAGCTTTTCTTTTATATATTGCCTTTTTTTTAAACACTTATTTTCTTCAAGCTAAAGATATTTACTATTTCTTGCAATAGAGTGTTTTGCTAACATCGTATTGAAGAAAAAAAATCATTACCTGCGTCGTAAAATATGATATGTACTGTTGTTAAAATTAACAACATGTTGTTAAAATAAAATTACACAGATGCTTAATTTAATTCATTAGGTATACATTCCATTAATCGTCATGTAAAAGATCCCTTAGGTCGTTTGACTGTGAATACTCTTGACAAAATTAAATTCCTTTTGCAGTTTCGCATCGAAGAGAGCTCAGGTGTTTCCATCTGGTGGAAACTGGGCATCAAATTTTCCTGTGAGATTCACATCCGCGCCTTAAGGGTGGCATATGAATGACTGGATGCCATATCGTTGGTTCGCACTTGTTCCGCAAAAGGCTAAAGCCTCTAACACAGCCCCGTTAGAAAGAAAAAAATAATGATAAAATACGCCTTTTCCGATATTTAAATTTTTTTCGAACAGCTTTCACCCTTTTTAGGAATAGCGACTTCACTTGAGAACACCATTTATTTCTTGCTTCTCTTTTTTTTTTTTTTTTTTCCCAGCTAACTGAAATCGCTGTGTCAGATGGCTGAAGAAAGAAAATATATATATATATATAAAATGGTTGCAACAAAGGAAGCCTCCGTCCCTCAAAGAGTTAATAGTTTGTTCAAGCTTTTAATTGATGATTAGGAATGATAATTAGAAAACGGATAAGATTGGAAATATCATTCTATTTCGTGTTATCAAAAGAATATTATAAATGTAAATAAATAAAAACCAATTCAAGCTTTTTAAATGAAACCTTGTTAATATTTTCGTTGAGAGAGTTGTGGGATTTTGCCTGAAATGTTGTTCAAATCGGACAGGGTTACGTTATGTAACATTCATATAGTTATACATTCGACTCCATAGATATAGATTTATTTATCCTCATACAAATAATGCCGATGATCGAGTAACCCGCGTGTTTCAACAATGAATTCGCACCACGGCATGATATGTAATTCGATAATATGTTTTGGTGATGTTTAACATGCAAGGAAAGGCTTTATTGTGACAAGGCTGAACTCGATCCGGTAACTTGAACAGTTTTACTGGTAAGACTGTGTCATATCAGAGGAATGAAGAAACGAAAACAATGAAAGCTATCTACTGGAGTTTAGGGTTAATGCACTGGTGTTAGAGTTAAAATTTCAACTATCAAAATATCAGCTTCACCCGTCATGCCTTGACGGGTGACTTTCTAGTTTTCAAATAAAATGGCATAAGTACAAATGTACATATTTTGTTGAAATATATTACAAAGCTTTAATATTTTATTAAATTATCGCATGCATTTTCCAAGTAATTTCTAGAACAGTTTTCGTTTTCCGTTTTTCTTTTATTGTGCCCTTTTTATTAATAGAAAATATATCACTTATTTTCAGGAGGACAAAGGTTCACCCATATTTGGAAACTTTGTATGTGATAACCTCCAGTTTAATGTTAATTTACAAACTGACAATAATTAATTTACCACTTAACATAAACTTTTTGTTAACTAATTTTAACTAATGACTCTATTAATTTCAATTATTTAATTAATTTTAATTAATTATCATATTTTAATGATCAGTTTTAATTGGATTTATCTTAGTCTTGTGTAATTATCAGCTACTAATTCTGCTTTAGCATGCCTCCTCTTTTGAAGTTCGTGCAACCTTGGACCCCCCCCCCCTTAACAAAGTTCTAGCTACGTGCCTGTGACCATTAATTATTGTGGAAAAGCCGACGTGATAGTTTGCTTTTGATCCGTCAGTGAAAATGTCTTTATAACCAGAATATTTGCTTTTAATCTCATGAAAGATTTGTTGATAAACTGAATCGGTAGTAGTTTGTTTGGGGAATTTTGAGAAATCATTAATTAGAGAAGGTTTTACTTCGCACCATGGTTCGATTAGTTTTATTGTGTTGACTATTTTGAAATCTGTTAACTGCAGGTCTGAGAGTACCCGACGCATTCGGATCCCAAATGTTGGGGTCATCGAAGGACGGTGTAGAAATAAGAAAGCATTAGATGGATTAAAAATATGGAGATGTAGTGGGTGATTTGTGCTAGGTTTTGTTTTGAAGTAAAAATTTAAAGAAAGTTTGAGGCGTCTATTGTTTAGAGATTGTTCGTGTGCTAGAATATGAAGGCTATTTATTGGTGAAGTTCGGAAGGCTCCTGTGCAAATGCGCAGTGCCTGATTATGTATTGGATCCAGGGCTTTTAGATAGCTCTTCGCTACAGAGCCATAAATTTGACATCCATAATCAAGTTTTGAGCGTATAAGAGCCCTGTAAATTCTCAACATTGACTCTGTATCAGCACCCCAAGATGTGTTTGCTAAGACTTTCAGGATATTTAGTTTCAATAGACATTTTTTTTCTCAGCTCTTGTGTGTGTGCTACAAATTTGAGTTTTTTATCAAGTATGAGACCCAGGAATTTTCCATGATCCTTTACAGCTATTGGTTGATTATTAAGGTTAAGATTTGGATCAGGATGGAGACCTCTTTTACGACAAAAAATGAATACAGAAGGTTTTTTGAGCAGAGAAAGAGAAGCCATTTTCTTCCGCTCATTCTGATACTTTATTAATGGCTATTTGAAGTTGTTTTTCAATGATACTCATGCCTGCGCTCAGACACAAACACACACTCCTACACACATTCGCGCCTGCACACAGACACAAACACATATGCCTACACACACACACACACGAACGCCTACACACACATTCATACATACACACACACGCACCCACACACATGCGCCTACACAAACACACACGCGCATTCATACACACACACGCTCGTGATTGCGAAACACATAATTTGAATTCAAGATGCCAAAAATTCAAATATATATATATATATATATATATATATATATATATATATATATATATATATATATATGTATGTATATGTATATGTATGTGTGTGTGTATGTATGTATGCATGTATTTTATTTATTTCATTTGCATTCCTTCATTTAATAATTCTCTTATTTATTCACTACTTTATTCATTCATTATATTCCCACCTTTTTTTAAGATACAAATTTACTGCCAAAAATTCAAAAAGTTTCAATGGAAGTTTTTTTTTGTTAAATATATTGTTCTTTCTTTATGTACCATAATTTTCAGAACAAATTTCCAAAATGTTAATTTAAAAAAAAAAAAGGTTATCTATTTTACTTTGCCTCACATTACCCTACGTGAGAGCGAGAATATAACATTCAAATTAAAAATTAAATAAATTGAGACGTAAACCCACTTTCAAGATTAGATTTCGTAATTCAGACGTCAGCATGAATTTTAAAACCACGTACCATCACCGTGCAGAGAACGTGCCCGATAGTACCAAGATAAAGACCACCTCGTTCCATCTTCAGATTCCCACCTGAGACCTGCCGTCCACTCCCCTCTGTTTTTACTTTCATTCTCTCTCCGCGTATTCCTCTTCTTGCAGTCAAATTCATGGCCGCGGCAAAAAAGGAATCTGACATGTTTCGTGGCGAATGCAACCCCGGTGGTGAACATCCGCAGGTAAGAAAAAGAAGGTCATAAATAAACCTGGGGTTACCTCTCGCCTCCCCACGGTGGAATTCTCGCAGACATTTCTGATCATGCCGCCATTTTATTTCTTTGAAATAGACTACAGAGAGCGTAGATTTAGTGAAGTGCCACACATAAAGCTGTGGGGTGTCGCAAAAGAGCTGAAATTGCATTTTGGCTACCGGCTAAAACATCAAAGGCTCTCTTTCTTTCATTGGATTTGCCCGATTAAGTAATAAAATGATTGGCTCGTGGGAGACAAAGGTGCCTCATCTCGCTAAAAGGACAAGTCGATCAATCTAATAGTTGCTATTTGACGACACTTGATGTTCGGCTGAAATGACCTGCTCCGGTTTCGACAATGGACAATAATAACTCGGGAACTTGTTGCTTTCCTCTTCTTGAGGATAAACTTCTTGGGGGTCGACGGAGGGCAAAAGACAGGTATTCATTGATTCATTCATATATGCAGAGAGCAAGAAATTCTTTAGATCTGGATTTCTACAAGGGGGTGTCCACTGTCCAGGCCAAGGGTGGATACAAGGTAGAGGAGATCGCCCCTTCCTTGAGGAACCTTACACCACACTAATAGTTTTACGATATTGAATTTGAAAAAAAAAAAAAAAAAAAAAGATAATCTTTAATAAAGTTTTTGAAGGTTTGAGGTCCCCCCCCCCATCCGGAATTGTTTTGGAATTAAAGTCAGAAAAAAATGTCCTTCTTTGACGAGGTTAGGGCCCCCTTCTAACCGTTGAGGAAGTGATGTTTCGAACAGTTTCTTCGAAAATTTCCCAAAATTTAAATTAAAAAGAAAAAAAAACGCAATCTTAGACTATTTTCGATGATTATAGGGTAGGTTGATAGGGGCTCGAGGTACCCACCTGCAATGAATGCTCCCTCACAATTTTCCGCTATTCAAGTTCACAAATGTAATTTTAGACGACCGTCGATGATATCAGGGGAAGGGGGGAGAGATACTGGGCCCATCTGCGGAAATGTGTCGGAATCGGAAATAAAGACTGAAATATTTGTAATCAACACATCACACATGTTAACCAAAATATGTAGTAAAGGACAAGAAATAAAAATCAAACGCCCTCTCCCTTGGAAATTTTATGGATCCGTTCTTGGTCCAGGCTAAAAATGGTAAATCAGTCATAATGCTTACAAATGGAAATAGAAGCAGACCGAATTTAATTTACATGGACAGTCAAAAAATTGTTTGAATGAGGAAAAACATCTTTTTTAAATAAAAGAGAAAAACTTTAGCTGGCTTTCTTTGTAGGAATTTAATTTCTAATTTCAAGGAAGGCTTTTGGACCAAGAGAGCACTCTTTTTCCTACGCCACTACACCCACTACACAGGGTCGATGAGAGCCCATGTCAACCTAGTCGGAAACTAGGGTCCAAAGCTTCGAATCGGAGTTGAGAGTAGTGTGTAAGTTTCATGGGATAGGGGGTGCGTGTAGTCGACCAAACTGACACGAAGGCTGATTGGGCTCTCGGCGGCTCTGTCACTGCATGCATGTACAAATGTTTGAATGTTTTCCACATATGAGCTTCTTACTCTAGGAAGAAACAAACTAACATTCAAAAAATATATCATTCTTAAATTGCAATAACCGTAATCTGCCCTTAGTTGAATTTGAGCTTCCAACCCGTTTTCTAGCATCAGTCCATCGTATCAAATAACCAACTCTGAAACTTGGAAATAAAAAACCAAGCAATCATGCGTTAATTTTACACATGCATTCGTACATATATCAAATTGAATGATGATGGAAAGTATTTTGTAAAAGAAACGAGCTGATGTGTGCATCACATGACTTCCTTTTACTCCAATTTAATGTCATTTCCCCATTATTGGCAATTTTAATGTGATTCAATTGTTTACTCTCTAAATATCACCAACAGTGGCCAAACTGAAACCAAATTATAAAAATAATAAAAAATAAATAAAAAAAAAAATCCTCCAAATTTGTCGCCAAGTTGGCGACAAAACTTGGCGACCAAAAGACTGATGATATATCGGCAAATGTCCGACAAATTATTACACATCTTGAGTTTACATCAAAATTAACAATGATTTCCCCCCAAAAAAGGTTAAAAGACCCCCTTAGGAACATCCGAATGCAACCAAAATTGAAGGTGCACAACTAGACCCCACTAGGAGTCCTCGTACCAAATTTCAACTTTCTAGGACATCCCGTTTTTGAGTTATGCGAGATACATACACAAATACACACATACGCACATACACACGTACATACGGACGTCACGAGAAAATTCGTTGTAATTAACTCGGGGGTCGTCAAAATGGATATTTCTGGTGTCTGTATGTTCCTAGGCATATATCCACGTTTGGTCGGGTCGAAAAAAAAACTCAACATTCATTCGGGGGTGAGAAAAATGGAAAATAAGGCCGATTTTTGAGTGAAAATTTTTTCGCGAATACAATACTTCCTTTTTTGAAAAAGGAAGTAAAAAGAAACTTTTATTTTCACTACGGGGATACGGGGTTTTCATTTTTGAGTTTCAAGGGAGGGGATTCTAGGCCAGGGGACTAACCCCTTTCCTGCTCCACTGACGGTGTCTCCCAATTATTTCATTCTTACACTTGCGTCCCCAAACGGCTTTTGAATTTTAGTAAAAACATCCCTTCAGTTTTTTACTTTATGAACTTATCCTCGTATCAATCCCCCCCCCCCCCATCTCTTTTCTAGAGTTACACCATCACTGGTCACACAGGTTAATTACTCAATACGATTTTTAAAAAAAATTGGGACACGCAAAGCGGTTTATCTAATTGTTATTTGCAGCTTTCTCAACAAAAACATTTTGTTTACAGAAGCTCTCTGTTTTTCTAAGATTTTGCGTAAAACCCGAATAAAAATTTTAAATATCTGAAATTTTTAAGAAGTACCCTAACCCTATTTTATCCTTATTAGCAATAGTTCGACAAATATTTTTCCTGGTTGAAGCTGTTCCCTCAAAACATCATTTTTATGCTTTCAAATAGCCCTGTAGAAAAAAATAATGTAAAAACCTACAATTCTTAAAAGGGGCCGCTTTGTGGTTAATTGATTAAAATAGTATCGATTATGCTCTCAGAAGAGTGAGAAAAGAAAGGAACGTTGAATTTGTTTTCACATTACTACTAAAATTTACTACCAAAAGATGTCCCGGACATGATTACCTTTTTTTCCCTACTTATATATGCGAAATGAACGGCAGCAAAGGACATAAAATCAATGGATTCAAGCAAGAATTAAAAAAAAATGTCTTTCCTGTACAGAAGAATTGTTGGAATGCAGAAGTAGCAATTAACTGTTCATTTTATTGTGTAGATTACTTTAGTGTAGATTTCCAAAAAAAAATGTCTTCATCGTTGACATTAAGCCATCCCCGTTTCAAGCTTCTATTCGAAAGCGAGAACTGCTTAGAAGCCAATACAGCTACGGTTATGGTGGTTCTCGTTCTCTAAGTAGCTGCTAAAATAACCCGAAGCCCTTGTTTATGGTGCACCGTTTTCTACAGGTAGGTTCTGATTACCGTCTGAACCACTCGCTGCCTTGAACTCTTAAATTATAGCGCCGCCAACTACTCAAAATGACCCTCCGAAGAAAGTGAAGCCTTAAGATTTTGGATTTTAAATTAATGGTTTGCATGTAGTGGCCAGGAGTCGGTGTTGTTGTTAGTACTTCAACTTCTCATTAACGAAGGTATATATAACTGTGATCGTTTGCGCTTGTTTCCTTCTTAGAAATACCTGAAATTTCACAAGGCCTTGAGATCCATCAGCAGTTAATGAGGCAAGACCGCGTATAAACGCTATCACCGAACAGGATATTCTTATTAAAGGAGATTCTTTTCTCAGATTTGCTGAAAATTTGAATAAATACCAATTTGGTGTACTGGTGTGGTCTACTAGTTATTTTCAGAATAAGGATTTTTTTGCCTTTTATTATAAAACTAGCAGTACCCGCACAGCGATGCCTGTGCTAAAAATTTAAAGAAAATTCGTTGAATTAAAGAAAAACATATTACATTAAATTACATTTGCAGTAGCTTTCAAATGTAAAAAACTCCATAATTCATCGCTAAATTCGGCAAGCGACTTTCTAATTAAAAAGAAAATCAATTAGCATAAGTACAATGAATTTAAAATAAAGTAATAACAGTAAAATATTCATAAGCAACAAAGACAACTTCCTCCAAAATGTTTAAAAAGAAAGTAATTGAAAATTTGTCTGGAAAATGAACCTAGTGTTATAGTTGAAAATTGTCTGGAAAGTGGACCTAGTGTTATAGCAATTTCTTGAAAGAGAAGCCTTGAAAGTTGGCCCAATTAGAATCGCTTATATCTCCTGTTCTAATTAATTGTGAAAAATGGAACAAACATCATCTTGTTTGGGAAGGAAAACCCTTTCCAACGATATATAATGTTTGGGGGTGGGGGGGGGGGATTTTTTACCTCCTAATTAGTCAAAATTTAGCTTAATTAGTTAATTAGAAAAAAACTAATTCGAAATTTAGAATTTCGGCTTCGAGGTGCACGGGCCCAGGGTACATTCGAGTTTTTGTGCCAAGTTTCAGGGCTGTGGATGCTATGGGATCTGCTGGCTATCGGGTGCAAACAAAGAAACACCGTCACCTTTATATATATAGATAAGAAACTATAACGTAAGAAAAATTTTAACGATTTCGTAGTCTAAGCCAAAAAATATTTCAGTTAATGCCTGAAATATGTTGCTTCACACCAGAAAGTCATCTGAAGACAGAAAATGTGATCTGAGTTTCAAAAACATGTATTTATGCAAGCAGGCCTCGAAATGTTATTTGGAAATGATCCATCGGGAAGGGATTAAAGGCTGTAATATACTCGACGCAAATTACATCAAAAAACTACAAAACCCACGCTCACTTATATGATATGTAAATACATGAATTTCTCAATGTCAGGAATGTCATTTGCCCCTCCAGACCCCCCAAGATGACGGACCTGCCTACAAGAGTAATAAAAAGTACAAAAACTGTTTTTTAGAATACGGATACTTATTTTCAATAACTTTAAGAAATATTTAGCGGTTTATTGATCTAAAGAAGTATTGTTGGAGATCTAAAGAAGTGGTGCCATGGTTGATTGGCACTCTAGGCTTCCGTAAGAGGTTTTCCACCTCCAGCTCAGTCACTCATATGCCGGGCTGATGAGTGCTAATAAGCAGGGCTGCGGAGTCGGAAAGAAAATGGCCGACTCCGACCCCGACTCCGACTCCTGTATTTTGAAACGCCCGACTCCGACTCCAACTCCGACTCCGACTCCGAATTTTTTTTTAATTTTTTTAATTGTATTTTTTCAACTCCCTCTCTCTATTCAAGGGAAGGGGGAAAACCTCTTAACACAGATTGAAATATTAATTCCTTTTTATGAAAATTTTGCATTTTGTGTTTTATTGTAAACCCAAGACGCCATACAACGTTAGAAATTCAATTTAAAAATCAAACTTTCCAATAGTTACGAGTTAAAAAGTGAGATGACTTAAAAATCCCTTTTAAAAATTTTAAAAAGGATTATCTGTAATTTCCCCCCCTTTAATGTTTAACAAATAGATATTGATCAAATCGTGTGCTTTCAATTTTTGAAAGCTGTAACTTGAGAGAAAAAAAAACCCTTTTCTCTAAATCCAAGTTTGCCCCGGGTGACACCCATCTGGTAGATGACACCCAAAGTTAATTTCAGAGTTTATAAAAAAAATATAAATACTTTAATTCTAAAAATTTTCACGAATATATTTTAAATTATATTTCATCAAAACAATTTCAACGAAAATAGGGCACATATACGTCAGGAGCTTATTTTACATAAAACGCGGCGGTATACAAATTTGTACGAATAACTTTTACTATACCTATATTTCTTCTTCGTTAAATTTTTAATTTAAATTTTATTGGCTGCTTTAGAATTAACCTAAATATGAAGATTTTAAGATTAACTGCATTTCTTGAGTGTTGTAATCAAGAAATCATTTACTTATTTTGTTCCATACTTTTTAGTGAGAACCAAGCTTACAGAAATAGTCTTAATAAAGAAAAAAAACATTAGATTATTTCATCGAATCTTTTGGATTCGTGCTTTCGCGCCAGAACTTCTTTGAATTTGCCGATAACACTTAAACGTTTCAACCTTAGCTACGGGTGTCGACTTACTAATTTGTTACGTTTCTTTTACTATTTTATAAGTGAGATCGAACAAAACAATATATTTCATTTTTATTTGAAAGTGATTACTTGAAAATGTTAGGCAACAAAACCGTTTGCTGACAGTTGCTATTAGTTAAGTTAAAAAGCAAGCAAACTAGGGGACGGCTACAGAAAGTTCGGTAAGCATTCAAGCTAGCTAATTGCCATAATGGCAGTTATTTTCTCATTAGTATCTTTTTATACATGTAATCGAACCAATTGGTAATCAGTTTTTAAAAAATGCAAGGAGAGTCAGTGAAAAGGAAAGAAAAAAAGAAGCCCGGAGTCGGAGTCGGCATGTTTTCTAACGACTCCGACCCCGACTCCTTTATCCCAAAATCAGTCCGACTCCGACTCTTCGACTCCGACTCCGACTCCGACTCCACAGCCCTGCTAATAAGCACGAAACTGCAGTCCTCGGCTGGAATCGATTGAGCTGGCGGTGTATTTCATGTATTTCTGCCTTAGTCCTGGCGAAAGGGCGGTAACTTACTGAATATACCTGCCTTGCCTTCAAAATTCGAGTTGAACCGAACCATTGTTTCGGTCACTCGTCTGGTCAGTGCTAATTCTGTATTAGCTACCTTGGTTGATTGGCACTCTAGGCTTCCGTTAAGAGGTTTTCCACCTCCAGCTCAGTCACTCCTATGTCGGGCTGATGTGTGCTAATAAGCACGAAACTGCAGTCCTCGGCTGGAATTGACTGAGCTGGCGGTGTATTTCATGTTTTCCCATGTTGTTCGGAAAACTTTCAAACATTTTAAAATTTAATATGTGCTCTGGTGAGCGAGAATCAATTTAATATGAAATGTTTCCCTCGGCGGGTACAAAAGAAGTTGGACGCCACTGATCTAAAGTCATGTATTATTTCAATTTTTGTCTAAAATCTTTCGTTTTGTTCCAGAAAATGGAGAACACAGGAAAGAGAAATGAAAAAGAGTATATAATTGTTCATACTGAAAACTTTATAATACATACCTAAAGAAGCAAAGTCCCCCTCCCCTCTCAACGTCTTGCTTTAAATATCTTTCAAAGTAGAGAATTTTTTTGAAAGCCCCTAATTTAAAACCAGGCTGACACTTAGGGGTGGATACAGAAATAATTTTTGGAGGGGTCCCGAAAATTTAAAAACCACACCCCTCTCCCCATACACCGTTTCGTAACGAAGTTTTCATGATATTTTAAAATGATTTTTAGGGCCCCTTAAGGCTAAGTAATCTAAATTAAGAACATGAAAATTAAGAACATTATGCTCTTATATACTTTGAATGTAGACGTAAAATTATCTTTAACATTCCAAGTCAATTAAATACTAAACCCTATAATAATTTCACAGAGATGCTGTAAAATGAGCGGTTTTAATTAGGAACATTGTCATAATAATTACAACACGAGTGCAAGGTTATTAAATAAACACATATCTCATCTGAGTTTTTGTTGCTTAATTTATATTTTAACTATAAAATAAAGTTTTCGAAGCGACTGTGCATACAAGCATACGTAACTGAGAACTGATGGTGATTTTCTTGAATGTGACGTATGAAAAATATTTTCTGCAGTTGAGAGATAGAAACAAAATTACCGTTCATTAAATAGATACTTTTGTGTAGAAGTAATGGACGCAAATTTTAAAAGTAAAGTAAATAATAATATTAAAAATAAAAATTAAAAAACCTATAAACGCGTCACGAACATCATATGATTTATAAACGTTTTCCAAGCGTAACACAAAAAGATAGAAAGAATAAATGTCAAAAAGCAATTTTCTATGCTTTTATTTTTTTTTTCGAAGTGACTAGTGATTTTTTAAGTATTAATATTCAAATATGTTGCCACAAACTTTATTCTTTACAATATTTCGAAATTGTATCATTTTCTCACAAAGATCGTCTGTGATGACTCGAAATTACAGTACAGTTTCATTCGCAACTCCAGAGCTCGAATACGCTACCTTGTTGTGATTAACACTACTGCCGACAAAGGTAAAACATTTCATTCCACGTCTTTTCTTTTGGGTAAATTACAGGCTTCAGACAGTTTGTGGTGTAATGTAATTTCAGAAGAATAGAAAAAAGAAAGCTTCCCACAAACACGACGAAAAATTATTGTCATTCACTAAGCGTCAAAGTAAGTTGTAAGTTACGGCATTTGTTTGTTTTACCTTTTTCATCCGCCATTAGACAGTGGTTCCAACGCCCCCTATAGTTTATTGGAATTGCGAATTTTCGCTCTGTTCTAACATTTTTTTTTTTGATGAAACTTAAGATTAGAAGTAAAGTGCCGCAAACTGATTGCCTTACAGTTCTGCTCTATTGATCGAACAGGTATCTGTGATAAGTAGATTAATTTTGAAAACTATTTTATTTCCTCCCTGTTATTTATTAACGTGCTTGTAACAAAATATTTTCTATTTTACTCAAATAAAAAATATCGTCTTTGCCCCCAGGATAGCATGACGTTCTCGTTTTCGTTTTAGCAGTTACAGCAAAGTGTCGAAACAAGACACTGCAAATTTACTGACAGCACTGCACACTGCAAATCTGCTGATACTGCAGATTTACTAAAGACTGAAGTTGTATTTGAAATGTTCATGTTTTTGAACGTTACAACTCTTTAGACCCTCAGAAGACAGCTGAAGACAACTCCTCCCCTTCTCCCTCGAATGGTAACAAGACCTTCTCGGTTTTGGTGGGAGATGTGGAGTGACTTTCCATCGACGTCCAACAAAGAAACCCTGAAGAACAGCTGACTTGATTGAAATTTTGACAACACAAAATACAGTAACACCATCAAAATCAACATTTTGTGTACATAAAGGTTGATTGCAATTTGAAGAAAAACATATAAATGATTTTTTTTTCTTTTTTAAGTACAATTTTGAAGAGAAAATAGTATTACTTGAAAAACATAAATAATAAGGATAATTAATTACAAAATGATTAAAAGTTATTTAACGTTTTAGAAACAACATATTTTTCAAAAACAGTCTTGATTAAAAATAAGAATGATTAAAAATATACTGGTGCAGTAACAAAGTCATGATCAGTATAGAATATCACAATGGAGTGGTTTCCTTCAGTCAAAAGTACTACTTTTAGTCATTGAAATGGATAGAATTGTCAAAAAAATAACATGGACGCAGAAAATACTTTCATTTTCCCAACAGTTTTTTTAAATTAATTTTTTTACATATCCAATTTTTCAAATAAGGCGTGATCTTTATGACGTCACAAATGTTGCACTTTGCCGCATCTTTCTACTACGTTTCTACGTTATGATAATCAAGCAGCGAATTAAAATTGCGCTCTACGCTTGCTACCAAACATATCGTTGCCAATACACGTGAGTAAAGATGCGAATTAAATATTTTGAACCGTGAAAATAGCAACACTGAATGGTATTTCATCGCTTTTGATGTCATCGGCAGAAGCATTAAACGATGAAACAGCACCGATTTAAGTATTTTTTTTTAATATTAAACTTAAAGAAATTATTTAAAAACTGGTCAGATGCTATGGTTTTAAGCATGCTCTTTCCGAAAAAAAAATACTTTTAAAATTTTGGAAACGACCCCATTGGTAATATAGTCATAATTAGTAAATTGATGGTTTTAGTAAATTAATGGAAAACATAACTCAGTTTTTTTTTTTTTTTTTGAATTTCAGTAAGGTCAGAGTTTAAGAGGAAAACAAAAGTAACAATACCTATTCACAAAAAATTTAAAATTCTCAGATCCTAAATATTTATTTTTGTTTTATTTCAGTGAGGGGAAAAATAAAGATTTTTGCTTGTAAATAAAATTGAGAAGGTTTTGAACATTTTTAAAAGCATTTTTATCAATAAAACAGTAGGTTTTCTAGATTGAGACGGTAATAGAGGGGGAAAATTTAAGATGAAAGGCTTGAGTAAACCTATAACAGAAAAGAAAATGTTTGTAGTCTCCAATTTCTCCACAGATGCAATCTGGAGAGTTGAGGAGTGTTCTTTTAAAAAAGTAACAATGAGTTAATCCATGATTGGTAAGCAATTGATTGAAAGTCCCTCAGAAGAGTGTTAATGGCTAATATAATGTCCCCTTTCCCTCTAAATAAAAGTAATTGCTCTAAAACTGTCGAAAACTGAAAAAAAAAAAGGCGGTGCCATTTCTAAAAAGTGGAACGTGGTGGGGGAAAACGGTGGTTGTATAGTCGGACCACGATTTAACAAACACATATACATACACAACTACACACACATACACCTACACACATACGCAAAACACATACACAAACACATACACCTACACACATACGCAAAACACATACACAGACACATACACACATGCATACATACAGACACCTACACATACACACACCTACACACAACTGCTCACACACTCATCACACTCATCCCTGCACACAGACACAAACACATATGCCTATACACACACATACACATTCCCCACCACACACAAACACTCATACACACAACTACCCACACATTGATGCCTGCACACAGACACAAACACACATGCTTACACACACATTCACATACCCCCCCCCCCACACACACATAAACACACATGCCTACATACACACACACACTCGTGATTGCGAAAAACATAATTTGAATTCAAGAGGTCGAAATTCAATTTTTTTTTTTTTTTTGCTGCGAGTGCTACTTTTATTTTGACTGTAATTCTACGTACAATTAGAAAAAAAAAAGTCGTCTGAAGGTAGAAAATACTTTGCTGTCCCAAAAATACATTCCAGTGTCTGAAAATATTACCTGGAATTGAAAGATGTCCTTCTACGTCTGAAAATACTCCCAGAGGCTCCAAAGCGTCCTCGATATCTTAAAATATTCACTGAAATTTAAAAGCACCGCCTGAGGCTGAAAACTCAATTAAAACTGACATTTGAAATGATAAGAAACGAGAATTTTTACTGGTTGTGAAACATACAGCCAACAACATACTTAGAAGCTTTTATCTTCCTTTCAGTTAACTTAATTTTTCAATTTAATTTGAAGTTCTATATCTAAATTAATTGTTTGTTCAAATTCCTTTTGTCGATTTCAATTCATAATTTTTTTCCGCTTGTTTTTCCAAATATCATTCCGTAGAAAAGTTTTCGTTCTTATGCGAAATTTATAACATTTATCTTAAATAATTACTCCGTGCACTTTGTATTCAAAATTTTTGAACTTTTGTGAGCTTTAATCACTTTTTGTCGTTTAAATACTTGGACGGTGGCTTGGGTCAAAGACAAGTTATTGCGCTATGAAGTTCAATCAATTAATCTGTGTTTTGTGCAAAAACCAAACTGGCGTATCTACCATTTTGAAAATGCATTTTTGAAAATAAAAACAAACTTTTTAAAAACTATTTCATAAAAGAATTTGCTTTCGTCCCAAATTATAGTCTGGGAGGTCTCTTTTGCTGATTTTTTTTATTATTCTGAATTATTATTTTTTGTTCAATTCTGTACCTCAGAGCTAGACTAATGTAAGTCATATAGTCGCTGCTTTACAGGAGGAAGCGGAAACGTTTGACGCGCATGCAAAGGATGGGACGCACACTGGTAAATAATTACAAAGGATTTTGTTTTCTTTCTTCCTTTTTTTGAGCAATCACGATTGCTTATTGTTCTCATTTGACCGTTTTTGGTGTCCGTGCCTTTTTCAACTTGGACCAGAAGCCACCGTCCTCTGCTGGCGGTGCTGCGCGGCGCGGCTGCTCCGGTTTTGAGCTATCCGCTTCTCCTGGTCGGAGGCGTCCATGTCCTACACACACGCACATTCACACACATACACACACACGACTTCACACGCCTACGTGCATACACACTGGTCTACCCACACACAGTGGCGTAGCTACGCTTTCTGCCGCCCGGGGCGGTACCTCAATGTGCCGCCCTTTTTATGGAAAATTGCTTATACATTAAAGAGTCAAAAGTGTTTTAATAAGATTTTAAAAAAGAAGTAAAATTATTTATCCCTTCTTATTTTTCTTTCAGAAGGAAAAAGAAAAGAATTCAGAGCCCCACCGAAACATTCCAAAAATTAAGTCGAAATTCGGAGTTATAAGCAATTTTTGGCAATGCTTATAGAAGAGAGGCGTTGAGCTCTCCCCAGATTTTTTTTCAAAATTAAAGCCATTTTTATGCTGTCTCTGGTGACGTTAGGGGGTAGGGACTTCAAGGAAATTTGCCGAAATTGAAGTCTTAAAAATGCAATTTTAGACTATCTTTGGATACGTGAAGATATTTGAGAAGGTTCGGCAGCGCTGTCCGGAAAGCTTTTCAACTAAACTGAAAAACACGTAAATGTAGGCTGTATCTAGTGATGTAAAGGACTTTCCTAACTCCAACCAAGACTGGATTTTCCTCCCGAAATATTTTCAAACTTTAAATCAATTTTACTCTATCTTTGAGACGTTTACGAGAATAGGAAACGTTCGGGAGCTCTGTAGAAATTTTCCGATGCCAAAGTTTTAAAAATGCAATTGTAGGCTATCTTTGACGGCATAAGTTTCCAACTATTACCAAAAATGTTGGGAAGTCAGGTGGTTTTCCTGTCTCCCTATGAAACTTTTTGAAAATGACGTCCTAAAAACGCGACTTTAGCCGTTGTTGACGGACAAGGTCAAGAGAGAAGCCAAGTCCGGAGGGTGGTTTCCCACCCAAAATCTTTTTCGAAACTGTTGTCATTTTAAGCTCTTCATGGCTGAGAAAAGTTGGCTTTGCGGTCTTCCCTCAGAAATTTCTAAAAATGAAATTTGGAGCCAACTGTGATGACGTTAGGTGATTTCGTGCACATTTGGGATCTCTAAGTTAGAATTTTTCAGAAATTTAAATTTCAAAAACCCAATTTTAAGCTATTTTTGGAGACATTGGATGCGATAGGGATTTTAAAGTTCGAAGTTGATTTCCTTAACACACATATTAGACTATTCAATCACGTTACAGGAAGAGTTGGGGGTTGACGACCTAGGAATTAGTTGGTATTGAAATTTAAAAATTCAATGTTGGGATAAAAGATGAGATATAAAGGGATGGGATGGGCGTTGTCCTTGGAAATGTTTCGAGGCTCAAGGCCTAAAAGTGAACTTTTAGGCTGTTTAGTGACGACGTTATGGTACAGGAAGGTTCGGTTGCTCTTCCTGAAAAATGTGACGCCGCCCTCTGTCTGTAGCTTTAGACGAAGGAAGAGAAAAAACAAAAAAATATAATGCTGATATGTCCACAAGAACTACACATGTTTTGTATTTGAGTAATTTTATTATCATAGTCGTACCACTCCTTTAGAATTCAAAGACCTTTTTTTTGCACTCCAGAAAAAAATCAAAAGCATGATTTACTTGTTCGGAAAACGCGTTAAATTTTTTCGCATCAAAAGTGTAAAATTTCCGCCCCCCAACAAGTGCCGCCCGGGGCGGACCGCCCCCTCCGTCCCTCCCTAGCTACGCCACTGCCCACACACACAACTATGCACACGCAACCGCCCAGGAGGAGAGGCAGGCTTGGGGGGGGGCAGAAGCCGTTTCTAGAAACAATAACTCCAATGAGTAGGGTCCTATCTCAGTTCGTGATTGCGAAAAACATAATTTGAATTCAAAATTTCAGAATTCAAATTAATTTTCTTTTTTTTATTTTTTTAATTACGTTCATATGACTCTTTGGGGAATAGAATTCTTCATGCAATGCACAATAAGTAGAAAATCGCAATTTTTGTACTTACGTTAGTCTGGCTTTGAATAATAAAATTTTCAATAGCTCTAAAAAAAAAAAAAAAAAATTGTCATTACGCTAAATTATTATCCATTTGAATCCTTTATAGGTCTTGCACTAACGAGTGGATTTATTACAAAAAAAAAAAAAAAATCTTAGAAAAAGTTTACGGCTCAAAACATTTATAGATTATTGACTTTTTTTTTATTGAAGAAATTGTGCATTGAAAGCAAAATAAGATAATATAACGTTTATTTGCACAAAATTGCAGATTACAGCAAACACGTGTTTCGGCGTTACAAGGAACGCCTTTGTCAATGAAAAAAAGACTTGCTTCAGAACAGTCTAAAAATAATAAACATTGTTTATGGGTAAAATCTAACCATCTTTTATGCAAAAACATTTTAATGATGAAAATGTTCTCGTTAAAAATTAGTAAAAACTAAAGACTGACTGTATTTCAGTTTTTTTTTTTTTTCATTTCATTAAAAAGAGAGAGAGAGAGAAAGAGAAGGGAGGGGGGAGGGAGACAGCCAAAAAAAAAAAAAAAAACTCCTCAGACTTAAAATTGAACTAGAATATTGATGGGCAATTCCGCTGGTAACTGACTGAGTTGGCTACAAAGTGAGCAATATTGTCTCTATAGGAGTGCAACGTCCATAGAAAATATTTATATAAAAAGTTATTAATCTTATGAAGTTAACTTATTAACGTAACTAATGTAAAAAGATAACAATAAAAAATTTTCATCGTATTGCATTAAAAGAAATAGGTAAGTGCATGAAATTAACAATACATAAAAATATCGAGTTCCCTATTCATTTTTTGCTCAATTAGAATCAATTGCGATTCGATACAGATTAAATTCATCAAATAAACTTAATGACTTCTGACGACGAACTGAATTTTTACGCATGAAAAGGGAATTTCATGTTATAAAATAGTTGTTTTCATTGTAAATAAAGGTTATACCTTACAGGATTGCTATAACTGCCTTTCTTGTTCATCTGAAAACGATAAAAATAATTAATACAGGAGGGGATGGGGGACATACTGTGGTTTAATGCAATGAATTATGTGTTTATAGATTAAGTTCCGATAACGATTTTATTTTCAATGAAACACTTTTTGTTTTCTTTTTGAACTTCTAAAAGTTCAATAGAATGATAAATTGACAGAAGAAATAGAATGCTTTTGAAGATCATTAATTTTGTAGGAGCTGTTTTCTTAAAGAATAATTGAATAATTTCTTTAAGTAAGAACGGTAAAAATATTACAGAGGCTATAAAAATAAAACGTTAAGAAATAAAAACTTGTACCTCTGTACAGAAAAATACATTAATGAATTAATAAAATCATCGCTGTTGAAGCAAATCATTGCAAAATTGTAGCATACACGAGTTTTGGGGTTACAAGAACCTCTTTCAGTTCAGAAAAAGCTTTGAACTTCCAACACTGAGCAACAGTCATCAAGGAAGCTCATTTATCATATAATAAAATGCTGCTAATAAAACGAGTTTGAATATTTCTGAAGACTTACTTTTATAGTAGGACAATTTCACTTGAAAATACCTGATCAATTAATTTACCAAAGGTATATAAAATAAAACTGAAGAAAATTTATTATAGTGACAGAATGAATTTATTATTTTTGAAGATTTTTGCTTTTATTAAAGCACTAATTTATTTTAAAACAATTGATTTTTATAGTTACAGACAAAAAGGAAAAATAAGAGAGAGAAGAAAAAAATAAATAAAACAATTAATTACAAATTACTTATCGTGAAAAAAATATATATATATTAAAGTTCAAAGTTATTGCTTAAGATTCCCCCGATACAACAGTTCAGAATTTATGGATTCGGCAGCTCTGCCCTAAGACTAGTAGAAATCGGAAGTCACTGTAAATAGCTCTTCACCGTATGCATGCATTCTCTGCAGTGGAGGACGCTGTCTGGAGAGTCGATAAAATATGATGCGCGCGAGGTTTTTTTTTCCCACTTCTTTTTCTTCTTCCTTTTTTTTTTTAAGTTTTGGTTTTTAAAAATATATATATATTTATGTGAATTTTCCTATAAAACCATTACTCAATTTTATTTATGCTTACTACACACTAGGGGAAAAAAAAGTAATCTTTTATCATAATTTAAGTTCTATAATTTATTGGAAATAAATAAATACCTTTGCGAAAAAGAGAAATACCTAAATCAAATAAAGATAAAAGAAAAGAAAACGCATCCCAGGCATTCATTTGAATTTTAAAAATATAAAAAAATGAAATGAAAAAGAGGGTTGAGTTTTTTTTTTGGGGGGGGGGGGTGCTATTGAACAAGGGGGCACCCCTGTTTGGACAATTTCATTAAAAGTAGCTGACACCAATGTTCAGAGAAAGGTAATTTAAATCAAGCACGACTTTGATCCACCTTTTTCATGTCATTCCATTCTGATAGTTACTTTGTATCAGAGGAAACCAGTTCGTCATCAAAATTTAATGCAATGAATACTGTTAACTCCTTAATACGAAGCAAATTACTTGCATGCACATCTTTCAAGTTTAATCTTTGCGCAAACTATCATCCTTAACGAACGTCAGCCTACTCACATCAAAGCTTCAATTACCCTTAACAAGCTGAGCCTTCTTATCTTCTACGGGCAGCTTAAGCATGTGGCCATCTTTTTTCCCATAAATTAAAAGTAACTGACACCGATGCTCAGAGAAACGTATTTCAAGTGTAGCACGACTCGCATTCGCCTAAATGCGCGTTCCATTCTGATAGTTACTTTGTATCAGAGGAAACCAGTTGATACAGGGGTAGTTACTGTCTGATGAGGCACTTTTTATTCCTAACACCATTGCTGACAGGAGAGTTGAGCTATTAAGAACCTGTATTTTGCCTTAAGTCGCTGTAAATCAAACAACATTGAATGCCTCCTTAGATCTTGACAGCATTTGCATTGCGTTCCACCATTGAAGGAAATATCGCTGTCAGTTTTTTTCCCTTTCTCTTTCTCTTGAAAAGATTCTTGTTTTGTTGAAGTTCAATGTAGGTTTGGTATGAATGCATCAGAAATAAATTTCCTATTGAATGCTGTGATACATTGTTTCACTTTGTTGGCAAATATTAGAGCTCTTTAAATACTTCTGTAAAAGAATTTTTCTTTCATAATTTGCTTGCAAAGTTTTTAAAAAAGGCGCAATGGGGTTGTTTCTTTCAGTCAAAAATAGTACTCTTTGTCACTAAAATTGATAGAATAAGCAAAAAAAAAAATAAATAAATAAATAAATAAATAAATAAAAAAATAAATAACATGAACCCAGAAAATACTTTCATTTTCCCAACAGTTATTTTTTAATTAATTTTTTAAAATGCCCAATTTTTGAAACAAGGCGTGGCCCTGATGACATCACAAATGATGCACGTTGCCGCATCTTTCTACCGCGATTCCACGTTATGATAATCAAGAAGCGAATTAAAATTGCGCTCTACGCTTGCTATCAACCCTATCGTTGCCAATACACGTGAGTAAAGATGCGAATTAAATATTTTTTTCTGTGAATGGCAACACAGGATGGCATTTCACCATTTTTGTGATGTCGTCGGACAGAAGCATAAACATTGAAAGCACGCCGATTTAAGTATTTTTTTTTTTAATATTGAACTTAAACAAATTATTTAAAAAATGGTCAGATCCTATGTTTTTAAGCATGCTGTTTCAGAAAAAATACTTTTGAAATTTTGGAAACCACCCCGTTATTCAAATTCAAGCAACTGTTCTCTTTGGTAAATTTCTTATATTTCGCTCATGGGCTGCAATAAACCACTTTAAAGAAAAAAAAAAAGCGTGTTTTGGACTAGGAACAGGTGTAAATATGAAAATACATTCTTTTCAGCAGCAATACTAGCACAACTCATAAAACTCAATATTAAGTCGTAAGATGGCAGAAATAAAAAATGCATTTCTTATGCATTTTTCTTAGCAATGAAAACTTCAAACCCACTTATCTCAAAACATGATTTTTTGAGTTGCACTGCTATTGCGGCCCATGAGCGATTTAAAAGGTTTGAGTAAAAGTTTTAGTTTTAGTTTGAGTAAAATTAATTATTAGTCATGCGTAAAAATATCTTTACCCAAAATAAACTTTAAGACACTTCGAAAAGGAAGTTATTTTTGACTGCTTACATTTTTGTCTCATCTTACAACGTCATTAACTTTGTCTTATTTCTTTCCTTTTGATTTCAGTTCGTATTGCTTTCAAACGTCGTTTTGTCCTAAAAGCAAATTATTTGAGCCATCTAGAAAATAAAGACTTCTTTTTTCCGATTTCTGAAAAAAATGTTTAGTCTCTCATAGATTAGCCAGCAATAAAATTGTTGGTCTTCCTTCCGCCACGGAAAAAAGTAACCCAATCGACTCCAGCTCACATAATCTTGCAACATACACCGAATGCATTAAGTTATCACAGTACCTTTCAAAAAAATTTTTTTAATTTAAGTAAATTTTATATTTCTTTGAAACCATAACATGCATACTTATTTCTTAATCAATAATTTATTTTCAAAATTTAAAAATATTGCCTTTTTTTAAAAAACTTCAAAAAATTGAAGAAAATTTCAATTTTTTGAAGTCCCTCTGATTTTTTTTATTTTTGCACTAATTAAATAAAAATTTTTTTTGCTAAACGATCACTATAATCATCTCTAAAAATCTGTGCATTCATTTGCTTTTGAGTTTATTACAAAATTTTCTGTGATTAATTATGTAAAAAATCGTTTTTTTTAAAACTGGTTTTTAAAGTTTTAACATGCTCTAACATTTGAGTAATTTATAAAATGCTTATCCAATGCGCAGTTTTGTCAAATATCTTATGCCAATTGCAAAAAGTATTACTTTAAAGCTGTATCTTTAATAGAAAAAAATCCTTAGGGATTCTAATGACATGAAAACACAAAAATACCATCATCGAGAAAAAGCAGTTTAAAGTTTTTCTTTTGCATAAGAACACATAGCGAGCATGGCCTAAAACCACTCATAACTTTTTAAATATTTGAACTAAAACAATGAAACCTTTTCCCTGTGTTCAGAATAGTTTTTAGTTTTGAAATAAGCAATACAAATTTTTTTTGATCATTTCATCATTTTTGAGGTATTGTAACCGCTTAAGGAGCACTATTGTAAATAAATTATCTCCCCCATACAAGTTGATATGCAAAGCTATGTGTTTAAGGGAAAAAAAACAACAACTTTTTTTCCTTATTTCGGTTGCATTTTTATGCGTAAAACAAAAACGAAACTGTGGTCAAAACTTCAAGAATACATTCGAGGTATGGAGACAACTTTGTATTGAAAACTCTAAATTGCTTTGGGACCTAATGAAAATTTTGATATAAAGAAATATTCGAGTTATGATGCTTCGAGCTATCGAGTGCCAACTGTATTTATTATACTTTCTTTCGTTGCACAATGAATGAATAAATTGGTATAGTAGCTAGCTTCAACAGAAACTCAAGCTCCGTGGGCAACGCATTAAACGGGATTTCCTTCTAAACAGAACAAAATGACGTTCAAACTGCCATGTCCGGGTTTTTTATTTACCCGAAAAGAGATTTTTATTAAGCTCCGTTTGGGTGTTCCTCCCTCATAAGTTATCTTAGACCACCTCTAATTCGGTTGCCGATTTCGGATTAAGAGTTTAATTGAGAAGGAAGAAAGCAAAAAAAGGAACTAGACTTGTTTTAATTATCTTACAAATTGAAGAAAAAAACGATGATGAGCGTAAATCATATTTGAACTTCCTAGAGGCGCTAAGCTGACGAAATTTCTTTCCTTGTACAGACGATAATCTACCTATTCGTGGTTACGTCTTAGAACTCGGAACGGTATTTTAAGTCACATAAAACATGTGAAGAGTTTAGTAACTCATTACAGAACAGAGGTATTAAATAGGATTTTATTCAAGAGCGAAAATTAAGGTAAATTGCCCAGGGCTGTGGAGTCGGTGTCTTACAGATTTTGGGATAAAGGAGTCGGAGTTGGGAGTCAAAAACTTAAAAATTCCAAGAGTCGGAGTCAGTCATTATTCCCCCTGGTCCTTAGCCCTGCTAAGCTGAAGGTAAAGATTTGGTGTTGGAGTTGGACTGATTTTGGCGTAAATGAATAGGAGTCGACGTTCAAAAATTTCGACAATCAGAGTCGGAGTCGATCATTTTCCCTCTGACTCCGAGCCCTGAAATTGTCGTACAATTTTTTTTTTCCCGAATAGCAAGACTACGATGAAAGACTTAATACGTTAAAAATTATTACTCACTAAAATGTTGAACTCAATGTAAAAACAGCGAAATATTCAAAACAGGTACAATGCACACTAAATTTTTAAACATTGCAACAAGTTCTCGAGTTGCTAAGATACAGTTTGTAACTTATAACTTCGTTATATTAAACTTTATTGAAGATTCAAGTGACCTATTCTTAATTCCATCCACAGAGTATATAAGTTCTTAAACCAAACCTTGAAATTAAAACCGTGTACAGTAGACCGTCGATTATCTGAGTTCCGACTAACCAAACTGTCCAATTGTTCGAACAAATTTATCCTTCTCAATTTTTTAAAGACAGAGGATACAAAAGCGAAAACATTCGCCCTATCTACAAAATGATAGACGAGTGAAGGGAAAATTAAGGTAAATACAACACTTTTCTCTGATCGCTGTCTATGCAACCAAACATTGACAAAAAAAAAAAAAGGTGACAATCTGTAAGTTATTAACTATACATAAAAATATTGAAAAAATTACACCGGAAAAGGCTTTTTTAACTCGTAACTAACAGGTTAGAATCTTACAGGAGCCCTGTGGAATACTGCAATATTTCTTTTTTTAAATGTGCCAACCACTTAGAGAGCAATAGGGAAGTTTTCGATTTTTCAATTTTATTTTTATATGATAGAGTAACATGTATGAACATCATAGGTGAAAAAAATTTTGCGATACGATAAGTATTTTTTTTTTAAATTAATTTTTAAAGTTCAAGCGCCTATGACGTCAGATGGCATAGGAAGTGACGTCCGATAGGAGAGAAACGCTAGCGAACCGGTTCCCATGTCATGGGAGAAATCGAAGAACGTGCATTCGACTTCGAAGATGAAACGTAAAAGGCTTATCTCCTCGCGTTTCTGGAACATTAAACCTCTCATCCTCTCGGAAATATTCGAATATCACCATTGATATTATTTGAGGAAGATTATTTAGATTGTGCTTTAACGAATCCGGCCTCCATAGTGTGTTCAAAAGGATTATTGAATTTCTAAAAAATAAAAATATCAGCGCGCTCAAAATGTCCCTAGCGAAAACAAGGGATCTTCGGCGGAAGGCTGCCCATTCGCGCCCTGTGACGTAGGCTCGTGACGTTTCAGAAGAGCGCACTTTTGCGCGTGGATTTTTAAAAATTCATTAAAAATCAACCACGGTGTTTTAAAATTCGGCGATGGTGAATTTTTTAGTTTTGAGGGTCAATTAACAATATGCAATAGCCAAAATATGAACATTTAATAGGTTGCAACTTCCCTATTTTGGAACTTTTCCTTCCTAACTATCAGTTTTCTCAGAATACTGATAAGGAGCGGAAATACGGAGCGGGAAATTCATTGCTTTCTTACCTAATATATCTTCTATTAGGATATTGGTGCATGTTTGAACCAACGCTGATTGACAGAGTTTCAAACGGGAGGTTATTATTGGAGAAGTTTTAGGGTTGAAACCTTCGATTTTCATACTGGAAGATATGTTAATTTTGCATATATGCTCAACCAAGCATATTTTATCCACGTACGGATACGTGTGTCATAATTTTTAAAATTTTATCATGCGAGTAGTATTACGTCACGACCGGTTGCAGAAACAGTTAGACGTGTCGACGCCCGCCCGTCGCAGATTCTTTATAAGGTATGCAGACTTTCTGAATAGGAAAGCTAAGTATCGCTTTCTGCTCGAATCTAGAACTTAAAGTAGAAAAATATTCAGAAACCGAGAAAGAAGTAAAAACAAAAAACGCGCTAAAATCTGTGAAGAACTTCTCATTGGTTGAGAGGTCAATAGCATTTGCTCCGGCAGCTACCTGCGCCACAGTCCTTTATTTTAATTAGAACCTTTTTAGCATGTGTTTTAAGCGTAATTTTTAAATTTAGCATTTCATTTTCAGTCATTCCATGGTGATGATTTATAACTAGTGTTACGACTGAACTAATGCTTATTTATCTTTAGACTATTTTTCAGCTTTTTAGTCTGCTTCACAGACTGTTTAAAAAGATTCTGCTTCCGGTAAATTTCAAGTGTTTTTAGAGAAATCAGTTACTATTTTCAGTAGAAAAAATTTATGTTATTATTCAGGCTAACTTTGACCCGCAACTTCTCTATTTTTAACTGTCCCATACTATAATAGTAATGTTATTGCATCTGTTGGCATAAAACTGAACAATAACTTCAAAAGTACTGTAATAGTTAAAAAAAAAAGGAATAAGAATTATAGAAACCATTTAAAATGAATATTTCACATTGTTTAAAGTTACCCTGCCACTCAGGATCCACGTGAGAACGGGGTGTGCTTTTTTTTTATTTGTTAAGTAGAGAAATTTTAAACCAGAACAATTAAATATCTAAATGTTTGAAAAGTCCCGATTTTCCTTTCATAACATCACTAGATTTTCACAATTTCGGATATTGTTCAGAATGTTACTAATGCAGGAAGTGCGATTTCAACAATTTCAAACCAGCACTCTAGAGGTGCTCCCAAACAGTCACTGTAGAGTGTTTGGATGATACAAAGAGCAACAGCAGTGTACAGTGTTGCCAACTTATTTTTCAAAATAAAAGTAAAAAACTGGCATTGAAACCTTGACAACGGAGTATTTTTTTTACAACCTGTTTGAAGTAAAATATACAAAAATAAATAAATGAATAAATAAATGAATAAATGAAGAGAGGCAAAGTTAACCTACACGATGCAAAGACACTTTAAGTTATTAAAGTTATTACTTAAATAAGTTATTACGTTTCGCAATATTGACTAAACTATGTAATATAAGCAGGAGAATTAAAATAGTCTTCTGTTACTAAACTGAAAGAAATTTAAGAAAAAGATGGCCAAATTCTAAATAGATTTCCTATAGTTGGGGAAAACCTAACCTGGCAGCACCATAATGCTGCGATTAGAATCTGCGTGACCTTCACAATGCTGCCCGGTTGGTTTGCCCCAACTATAATAATGCATTTCCACAATTTTTTCTTCTACATTTTTTCAAATTTTGCATTTTACGAATTGTAGGTAATCTTTTGAAGAAAAGGAACTTTGCCCCTTAACTCTCGAAGTGAGTGCGCACTTTGCCAGATATATTTTTTTTAAATACTTTGGACTTCGACAACATCCCACAGTGTAACGGAAACATATTTTGCAAGATCACGGGGTGCTGCGACGTAATTTAAGGAATCGATTTAGCTATTTATGGTAGGAATGAAAGTAAACCTTCCCTTGCGTTTTTTATTCGCGAAGAGGAAGAAAACCAAAAAATAAGTTACATCAGAAAGGTGTTGTCAGGAAATCGAGACATATCTTCTTTCGGTCTGTGCTTATTATAGCCACCAGTACCGTGAATCGAAACCTTCGAGGAACCGGAAGTGCTTCGGAAAACAGGACAAGCACTGCGGAAGAGATTGGGTCTTTTCTTGGGAATGCATGTACTGGACAGACGAGCGGATGCTGCCGATATTTTAGGTCTTTTGATGTGCGTCACGGTGCCCCAAAATATGCTTGGCCTCTAATTCAAGATAGATATCCTTGGATTCAGTGTCGAGGAACTCGGAAAGATCATTGAGCTCACTTAACAGACCCTAACTCATGTATCCACAATGTCGATTGAAGAGATGAGACTGTCAAGTTTGTCAAGGTATTATTGTGAAGGAAAGTAGAGTAGACTTGAGGCATCGGGAAGCAAAGGGATGTAAGTGTATTATTCAAAGATTTGAGTAAAACGCGTAACGATCCTTGATAAGTTCCTTGATAAGATAGTCTTCCTTGATAAGTTCTTCTGAATCTTGCTGCAGAGCAACACCTATGCCTCTAGAAAATTCTCTTGTCCCGATACAGAGGAGAGTGTCCTTTACCATTAGTATTAGTTACTTTCAGAGCTTTAGTTTTGGCACATTACGTTCCTTTGCTTCTCACTGCCTCAACAGCAGGCGACATGCTAGATTGGAATTATCTAGGACAAGTTTTCCGCCTGCAATGGATCGATAAAGGCTGAACATGCTTACACAGTTAAGAACTATAACGGGTTCCCAAACTGGGTTCCGCGACATCCCGGGTTGCCACAGAAAGAGACTGAAGTGTAGTGAGAAAATTTTATTTTTCAATGGTTGCCGAGAATCGGAAGAATTTGAGAACCCCTGATCTGTAGAATGATATTAAGAACACTAATATCTTTCTTAGTTTGAATATAAGAACTATCCATAGAAAGTAAATCTTCCGTACAAAGTATTAAAAATTGAAAGTTTTTTTTTTTTAAAGCAATTACAATTGCTAGTTGTTTTTACTTGATCGTCCTTGATGTTTGGTTCCTTTTTCAACCCCACAGTCCTCTGCAGGCGCGACTCCTCCCGGTTGCCGCTTCTCCCGGCCGGTGGCGTCCATGTCCTACACAGACGCACGCTCATACACATGCGCAACTTTACACACATACACACACGCCAACGTGCATTCACACAGGTCTACGCACACACACAAGCCTACACATACACATACACAACTGTACACACGTAACCGTCCAAGAGGAGGGGCCGTTTCTAAAAACAAGTGAGTAGGATAGTAACCAATAAGTAGGGTTCGGTCGCAACTCGTGATTGCGAAAAACATAATTTGAATTCAAAATTTCAAAATTCAAATTAATTATAAACTTAAACAGTTTTTATTTTATTATTATTATTATTTTTATTTTTAAGGATGGTTTGGAGGGCGTGCAGGTAGTACAGGAGGCGCGGTAGTTTTTTAATGACAGGAAAATGGAGACAAAATATGACAAAACTTCATAAGAAGGAAAATTGAAAATATTCCAAGATTTCAGGAAAAAATAGCAATAACTAAGGAGAAGTATTACAATATCAAGGGGAAAGCATTCTATGGTTACGGGAAATAGACACGACAAAACCCAAAAGTTTAGTGAAAATTTTGTAATTGCTGAATTAAAATATAGCAGTGACTAAGGGAAGATATTAAGATCTCAGGAGAGAAAAAAGAAACTAAAAGGGATAAATATGATAATGTACCAATGACGAGTGGGAAAATTTCAAATACTATTGAAAAGTACTAGGAGGTTAGGAATAATAGCAATGACCGTGGGACAAAACTAAGATCGCACGGAAAATCAATGCCTAAGGGAAATAGACATGAAAAAATCTTAAATATCAGAAGGGGAATCTCAATGACTAAGGGAAGATACTAAGATCTCAGGGAAAATTTTCAATGACGAAGAGAACTAGCAATAAAGAAGTCCTAATGAGTTCTATTGAGAGTGGAGACGGGTATATGACTAAATATCAATAGTGTTCAAGAAAAAATGCGTGTACTTTTAAGAGGGTAAAGTGACTTTGAGGAGATTTTTAGGAGAAAAAAAAAAGACAAAAAACCCCTAGGGACTTAAAACAAATTAAAATGTGTTTGGTGAGGAAGATCAGAAACACAACCCTATCTTCAAGAACTTGACATTTTTGAACTAGAACTTTGAACTGGACATTGTTTAAAAAGAAAAAAGAAAAAAAGATAGAGACATATAAAAGAAAAGATCATAGGAAAAGAAATATCATTTTCATGTAAGAAAATTAAAAAGTAAGATTTCGCTGAATCAATCAATGAATGATTTTCTGATGTTCTGCTATTTTTTTATTCGTTGTTTTAAATTAAAAGGATCATTATTTTCTCAATATTTTCGGAAAACGAAGATGGTATACGAAGAGCAACCTTAAGTGCGGCAAATTATTGCATTACTTAAGCTACCTAGAAGAGCTTTACCTGAATCCAACACAGAGTGTTAATGATTGGATGCTTTGTGAAGGCTTCCGTTTCGTGCGCCAAATGTATCCGAAGAGAAAAAAAAAAATATTGTTTTAATAAAGAAACCATTTACTTAGAGAAACCACACCACTTGGTAACGAACAAATAAAGTTGGTTTAAAAATTAAATGACTGAATTTCGAACGTTTTAATTTTTATTTGCAATTTTTGTGCATTAAAACGTTGGCCATTCATTTATTTAACATACAAGTTTATAACTAAAGTAGCACAAATCGCAATACAATTAAAAACATGCATTTCGAGGTTGCAAGGAGGTTGTCAAAGTTTTCCTTTGATTACCCTGATTCACGTGCATTAAATATTTTTGACTTTTAAGTTGGTTTTCTTGGAGTCATAGATGCTATTGCTAACAAGTTACTGTCTGACCATCGACTACATGGAAAGGCTATCCGGTTTATAGGCGGAAATGGACGTATCGATTAGTTTATAGGGGTGTTAGTTGGTTTGTTACAGAAGTGCACTTTTGCCTCTCTATTATTTAGCCTTAGTTTTATAAAAATAAAAATTTGCTTTCAGCAACATTTTTTTAATCCAAGCTATATTCGATCTATATTCTCACGGCAAAAATTGATTTATTTATTCACAACAAAGTTTTGAACTTACCATTTTGCTTTTGCATTCCTGAATGAAATGGAAATATTTTCTTTCCTTTTTGTTGTTTCCATGGTAACTATTTTTGCTTCCCTTATTTTATTTTAGAGAATGCAATAAATGAATGAGGCACTAGTGACATTATAAAACGATCCTATCGTTATTTTCCCTTATTCGGAACTCCAGCGCTCGAATACGCTACCTTGCGGTGATTTACAAAACTGCCGATGAAACTAAAACATTGCCACGTTGCGTTCCACGTGTGTCAGTTGACGTAAACACAGGCAGTTTGTTATGAGTATTTATTAACGCAATCGATGTGTCTTAGTTTGCATTCAGCTACAGAAATTAATTCGTCCCTTAGTAGTATTCTCGAGCTTCTCAAAATAATGTTAGTTTTCCTTATTTCCTTCTAAAATATGAGTTATTCTGGATTAACAAACTTGGATAACGTTATACAAGGTAAAAAATTTTATTGTTTTGTATGAATTTGTAAGAATATGATTTTTTTAATCTTAAATTAATTTAACTAACTATATTTTACAGCAGCATTTAGTTGGAATGGACAGTATGCAAAATATTTTCTTGAATATATTATCGTACAACAAAATGAAAAATGTTTCACCGAGAAAGAATTTACTTTATTCCTTTTATTCTCAGCTGAAAGCTTTCGCCAAATTTGTTTAGGGTTATAGTTTTAGTATAGTGCGAGCAAAGTAGCCTTGGCGAGATTTCGCGTTTTTAGTTAAACCATTTTTAATTTTTATCATGAGTGGAATAAAATGGTAGTAAGATTACAGAATTCGATAAGTAAAAAGACACAATAGTCAATCAACTGAAACGAAAACTACTACCATATATCCGTAAGAATTCTGTAGATGATTTGCATAACTTGACATAATTAAATCGTAACTCAGAAATTAGAAAAATCGAAACAGAAAAATTTTAAATTAACCGATTCGGGAATTCAAGCAACAAATGCAAAACAATAAGCGCTAGCTAAGCAAGGAATGTCATATTGAATTTTCTAGCATTAATTGTAGTTCTTGTCAGGCTACAATTATTATTTAGTTTTATCAAGAATTGATAAATATCGAATTCAACATCGTGGAAATAGATGCTTAGAACTACGAACTTCGTAGTTTGCATTAATCTTTGACGTTTAGTAATGCTTCTTGAATTCTCATTTCTTTCTACGTGGGCCAGAATATCCACAAGACTTTGAAAATTAATTTAAAAAGGATAAAGCGAAAAATATCATACATACGAACAAAAATCACAACACTTTTAGCATTTTCTTCGTTACCACATGCGTTTGTTTTAGTTTTTAAGTCGGCCATTAGACAGCGACTGCAGTGCCCTCTATAGTTCGTTGGAATTGCGAATCCCCTGCTAAATTCATTTAGATGGAATCGTCTTTACTTGGCAGACTGCCAAATTACATACAATCCGCGGTCAAACAGTATTGTTGAAGATTTTTTCAACATTCATGCAATGAAAGTGCATAAACACGAAGATTTAAATCGGAGATTTTCAGTGACCCATCGTTTCCTCATTTAATTGCGTGGGAAAATTCCACAGTTCACGGGCAAACAAGAAGCAATAAATTTTTATTGTAAGAGATTCGAGTTTTTAAGAATCAAAAAAAAGAAAAACCCTCTAATTCATCAAGCAATTGCAACATCTTTTCCATCTATTAACCGGGTTTTTGTTCAACGCGACCGTAAAACAAGCTTCCCTGCAACTCTTTTACCACTTTTTGCATTCTTTGTGTCTGTTTTCAATGTAAATTTCACAGCCCAATTCCAGTTTTTAATTCCTTTTTATTGCGAAATCTGTCTGCGCAGTTTTTTTTTCTCCCATGCAGATGTGTATCCCCCCCCCTTTTATATTTCTAGTCATATGTCCTTCGAGCGCTCTTAGAAACTGTCTTCGGGTCATCGTCCTTGTCACAAGGCTGCGTCACACCTGACGTAAGCACTGTCTCGTTGCCAGATTCGAAAGTGATCCAGTTCGCAATTGAACGCGATTTAAAACCGTGAGAGAAGCACGATTCTTTTGAGCCTACTGATACGGTAACATCGACAAATATCACACGCTCAATATATTACTCAAATCAAACAAAGATGGCGTTCTTCTGAGGCACGATTTTTCTTCGAATCTCCGTTACCCAATACGCATGTACGAACGATGTTTTTCGAAGAGTTTATCACGACAAGGTTCATGAACTGAGAAATTTCTTTGTTCTAAAAGATACTAATTGACGCGCTGCGAAAGTTGCACTGTCGCAACCTTGTTTTCCTTCGACGTTTCTTGAGAGTTACTTTGTATCTAAATCCATTCAACCAAAAAAAAAAAAGAGAGAGAGAGAAAGAAACCATGATACAAAATGAAAAATTTTGATTTAATGGCAAAAATGTGCTATTGAAGCAAAACAAAAAATATTGGGAAAAAAAGTATGGAAAAATTATGTGCATTGAAAAAAATATATTGAAAGTTATTCGCAACTCCAATAACCTATATTAGGCGCTGCAGCCACTATCCAATGGCGGATGAAAAAGCTAAAACAAACAACTGCCGTAACTTATAAAACTTTCTTTGACGCTTTGTGAATGACAGTAATTTTTCATCGTGTTTGTGGGAAGCTTTCTTTTCTATTCTTCTGAAATTACATTACACCACAAACTGTCTGAAGCTTGTAATTTATCAAAAAGAAAACAAGTGGAATGGAATGTTTTACCTTTTTCTTTAGTATTGTTAGTCGCCGCAAGGTAGCGTATTCAAGCTTTAGAGTTGCGAATTGATGAATTAAGATAATTTCTTTGTACCAAACGATACTAATTGACATTAACAAGCTGCAAAAGCTACATTGTCGCAGTCTTCTTTTCCTTCGATGTTTCACGAAAGTTACTTTGTATCTAAATGCAAAAAGGATCAATCCTAGAAGAAATCATGCAACTAAATCCAATTAATTCTATTTCAGTAGCAAAGAATGAAGGAGGTTTTTTTCATTAATCTTAATGTAAAATTTTGGAGCGTACAAGTATTAATGCAAATTTTTAAAAATCTAAATTAAGTGTAAAACCAATTTCGTTGAGTATGCACAAATTTGTGAAAGAAAACATTCAGACACTTGTTTCGATGTTACGAGAAACCCCTTTTTCAATAAGATAAATAAATACCTTTGTGTTGAACAGTAAGGTAAGACAAAACAACGTTAGAAGAAGCACAAATTTGCAAATTACAGCAGACACGTGTTTCGGCGTTACAGGGCAGACAGGGGAGGGGTATGGATGAAAAGAGATCCGACAAAAGCTTTTATCGGATGTCTTTTCATCCATAAGCTCATTATTTTTTGCATTGAAAAAGGCGTTCCCTGTAACGCCGAAACACGTGTCTGCTGTAATTTGCAAATTTGTGCTTCTTCTAACGTTGTTTTGTCTTACCCCTTTTCAATGTTAACAAATGGGAGCTTATAAATGGAAAGGCCTTCCAGATGTCTTAAGCTCCTTAAGCTCTCGTCGATGTTATTTCTGATTAAAAAAGGATAACAATTATCCCTTTTTTTATGCACATTTTATAAAAGTTCAGAACATTTTCAGTTGCTAAACATTTGGTTTTTCTTAAAATTAAAAATATAAGTTCTTCACTGCCTTTCCACGCGCAATTTTTGTGAATAAAAATATTAACAACACTGCACGCAATTTTATAAGGAAACCTTTATTTTTAAACAGTTTTCTCCCACTGCCAGTTTTTAAATCCTCTTCTTCAAGTTCTGGAGGAGGAGGAGGGAGATTGAAGATCGGCCTTTCTTTATTTCAGGAGAAAAAGTTCGATCTAAAAACGATTTTTTTTTCTTAATGGGAAAATATGTCCTTCAATGGATCTCAATAGATTAAAATGTTTTGAAAACTGTTTAAAAAATGGCACGCAATTTCATCAGAAATCCTTTATTTGCCTTTTGAACTGCTAGCTCACATTACGAAGTTTCTTATTCCTCTTCTTCTTCGAGGTCTAGAGGAATATTGAAGATGGGGCCTTCCCCGCCGGCGGGGTGCCATGCTGGGATCTGAAAATCATTGTCAGGTGCCAAGTGCTGACCGTCTCTTGATGTGAAGTTTACGACAAAGAAAAACTGAATGCCCACATCTGGAAGTGGTGTGGCCACTGAAAAACAAATATTTTAGAAAAAATTATGAAATTCTGGCTGCAAATTTCAACGACTGAGCTACATGCCGTAACAACAGCACTAACTGCCACTGAGCTATATAACTATCTGAGCTGTCAGTCACCTTCTGCTCGAAATGAATGAAAGAACGAAAATGAACTTCGCTTCCAGTAAAGATCAGGGGTGCCTCGTTGGGAGGTACAGGGTGTCATCGTGAGATCCTAAAAATGTTCTTTATTCGGCAAATTTTGGATGACGACTCAGCAAATTTACAGACATTATTGTAAAACTGCAATTTCTTTTAATTTTAAATTCCTATTCCTATTCCTATTCAGAGTCACAACTGACTACAACTGTATTTATGTCGAGGACTGCATACTAAGTGCCTTGCCTCCATTATTTTATATACCGATAGATGGCAGCACCATCACCGGATCGAACAGTTAATGAGAATTTAGAACTAGTCCAGGAGCTAATAGCTAACTGGTGCTAGCACCCCCAGAGGTATCGTTTCACTTGGAGGACATTGAGACTACGAGCATATTTAACGTCGCCCAGTCCCCTTAAATGACGACGGTGGGTCTTCGACCATCGAGGTTCGAACCCAGGATCCTCCGGCCCCGAATCCGAGACTCTACCGATCGGGCTACCACAGCCCAGCTACATACCTAAACAATAGCATTAACTGCCACTGAGCTATGTAACTAACTGAAGTATCTGAGCTGTCAGTCACCTTCTGCTCGAAATGAATGACAGCACGAAAATGAACTTCGCTTCCAGTGAAGATCAGGGGCTCCTCGTTGAGAGGTACAGGGTGTCATCGTGAGATCCTAAAAATGTTCTTTATTCGGCAAATTTTGGATGACGACTCAGCAAATTTACAGACATTATTGTAAAACTACAATTTATTTTAATTTTAAATGATACCTAATGTTCATTTTCATTCCTTGTAGTATGTAGTACTTCCTTGTCGTACTATTTTATTATTTGAAACCATATAAATTTCATTTCATCTGACCGCTCGACCACGGAGGACCCTACTGTAGTCCGACCGCGAACAAACGACCCATGTCAAACACTTGCGAAAACGAGTCAATGCCTTAAAATAGGTAGAGAAGGGGGAAAGGACGGGTGCTGTCTGTTAGGGGTTTAGCAACATTTTGACAAAAAATAAATAAATAAATAAATAAATAAATAAAAAAATAATTTGAATTTTGTCATCTTGAATTCAAATTATGTTTTTCGCAATCACGAGTGTGTGTATGTAGGCGTGTGTGTTTGTGTGTGTGTGGGGGTATTTTGTCTTTGTGGGGGGATATGTTTGTGTGTGGGGGTATGTGTATGTGTGTGCAGGCATGTGTGTTTGTGTGTGTGTGGGTAATTGTGTGTAGGGGTATGTGTATGTGTGGGTAGTTGTGTGTATGTGTAGGTGTGTGTGTATCTGTGGGTAGTTGTATGTGTGTATGTGAAGGTGTGTGTACGTGTATGTGTGTGTGTGAGTAGTTGTGTGTAGGGGGTATGTGTATGTGTGGGTAGTTGTGTGTGTGTATGTGAAGATGTGTGTGTGTGTGTGTGGGTGTATGTGTAAAGGTAGGCAAGTAAGTGGCGCAACCTGAAGACGGTTTTCGCTAGAGGAGCAGCATCGTGAGGCGACCGACCAACGGTGGAGCTGCAGAGGGAGGTGGGGGGGGGGGGGAATAAAATCATAGGAATTCAAAACTGTCGAGTGAGAACAATAAGCAATCGTGATTGCTCAAAAAAGTACTCCTAGTATATTTTCGTTACGTGATTATTTAGAGCTGAAAGGTTTAAGTTGCAGCAATAACTGCATTGAGTTGGCGAAAAAGTAAAAATGACAAGCTTTGCATTGTTTATTGCAACCCTACTGTCGCCAATTTTCAGTTAAAATTAATTACAAGAGGCGTTGTCATCTCTAACCAATGGCTGCTGAAAGAAGTAAAGGATGTGACCTGTCCAATGAGACATCCGCCTTGACCGCAGAAAATTAAAATGTTTCACCTCTTTGGCTAATTTCTTAAATTCCAAGGTGACGTATTCAAACTCAAATGACGCACTTGCGAATTCCGTTCCAACTTTCCTCTCCATATCGCCCCTTCACGAAAATGGAAAACTCTGAAACAAGGCGGAGCCAAGGGTCAACTCTTCGCTGTCGGATTTTATACTTCTTGTGACAGCATTTTTCTTAATCTGTGGCATTAAGCTACTGTTAAGTCTACAGTCTACGTGTATTTGGTTCGTCACATATACTTACACCAGAGGATGAAGACGAAGGCAATCGAATAAAAGAAGCATCCAAAGAGAGTGTCCCAGTACGTGAGCTGGTTCAGGGGGAATTCTTTCTCGTGACAGGCGAGACGAAGACCCGGCAAGTTGCAGCTTTTTCTCAGAAGTCCTTTGCCGATTTCTTCGAACGGAGATCCCGTATCGTCTACGTCAAAAAAGAAATGCGTATACAGAAAATAAAATCCAAATAATGATAACTATTCATATTAGTTTTGAAGAATACAGTACATTATCACATTATCTCTATTCTGAACACTCATGGGACCGAACAAAAGTATTTTGGTTATGGGGGTGTTCATTAGAGAGAGACTGGATAATGCATATGTATTCACCGGGACCACGGACAATCAAAATGTGTTTAGAATATTGACCGTTAACGTTTAGGGAGTGTTCAAATAGAATCCACCGTATAATACTGTATAACGTTGTTGTAAAAATAAATTTTACTGTCTGTTCTCGACAGCAAAGACTAGCACTCAGGATAGATTCAAGGGCTCCCATATAGGGGGCAAGGAGGGGCTTGAGCCCCCCTTTGAGATTAGAACTTCTTTGTTTTTATTATTTTTTCTTTGCAAAAATGTAAAAAAAAAAATTCTTTTCCAGCCGTTAATGAATAAGTTATTAAAAATGTCAAATTTTAATGACTCTAATCTGTCCAGAAATCGATTTCCATGGGGAAAATATCCTGCTAAACCATGGTTAAAATATCTGAGTCTCCCCCCCCCCCTTTACAATTTTGCATATGGGCGCCCATGGATAGATTCCATTTTAAAGGGGGCGATTGGCTGGATAAAAATGAGTGAGACGTTACGTTACGCTATAGTGACTTCAATATGGTGTAACAATCCACATGCGATGTGTAGCTTTATACCAGTTATATCAGTTAAGTTACTCCAGAAAAGTAGAGGCAGCTTAGCTGCCAGAGATTTTATGGAGTAAGGTTACACAAAATTCTTTTCAGTGAATGGCACTTATCAAAATAAATAAATAAATAAACAAAATAAAATAAAAATAATAATAATAATGTTGTTGTTGTTGTTGATGATGATGATGATGATAATAATAATAATAATAATACTAAGAATAATAAATAAAATAATAATAATAATAATAACAATAATAATAATGATGATGATGATGATGATGATGATGATGATGATAATAATAATAATAATAATACTAAGAATAATAAATAAAATAATAATAATAATAATAACAATAATAATAATGATGATGATGATGATGATGATGATGATGATAATAATAATAATAATAATAATAATAATAAATAAAATAGAATAATAATGATGATAATGTTGTTGTTGTTGTTGATGATGATGATGATGATGATGATGATGATAAGAATAATAAGAATAATAAGAATAATAATAAAAGAAAAAGCATTAGGGACAATACATTCTTTACTCAATATTACTTTCACCTGATTTACTTTAAAGTACTAAAACACTACAGCATGCGCTAAACAGTTTTGATGCTATGTTTACTGGCAGGTTTTCGTTGTCCAGGTTAATTGTATTCAATTGTTGGGTACAATTTGAAGTCTAAATTATGTAATCTTTAACTTTAATAATTTGTTACAATTGAATATCTATATCATTTATATGTCATTAAGAACCAAGTATGTTTTCCAGATTTGTGGGAGTTTTATGGCAAGAAAGAGAGTTATAAATTCAGATTTTATATCAATAATCATTACGTTTCTTAGAATTTTTGGGATTTCCACTGTCACCAGTGAACGACATGTGTAATTTTTTACTTATTTTTCTGTTTTCCCCAAATGTATGTTCTTATTTTATCCATGGCGTTGTTCTTACCTTCATTCCGCCAATCGGTTCCACTGAGCCTTGAAATTTCGTAAGTTATCAGGACAATTATGAATAAGATGAATTCTGGAAAAGAAATAATGAACATAAATTTCCGTTATATAGCGATAGCATTTTCTCCCAGCAGATTGAAATTATCAGACCATAAAATTCTCAAGTTTCTTAGAGAATGAGATTCAGTACAGAAAATCTTTTGAAAATTTAGCTAGGGGGTTATTCTCGCAAGTTAAATAGCACAAGCTATGTTCGACACTTTTTTTTTCCTTTGACAATATTCATGTTTTTCGTCAACTTGTCATTTTTACTTCTATTTACAAAAAAGGAAGTATTGTATTCGCGAAAAAATTTTCACCCCAAAATCGGCCTTAATTTCCATTTTGCTCACCCTCGAAAGAATGTTGTTTTTTTTTCAACCCGACCACACCTGGATATGTGCCTAGGAACGTACAGACACCTGAAATATCCATTTTCACGATCCCCGAGTTAATTACAACAAGTTTTCTCGTGACGTCTGTATGTACGTATGTATGTGCGTATGTATGTATGTGTGTATGTGTGTCGCATAACTCAAGAACGGAATGTCCAAGAAAGTTGAAATTTGGTACGTAGACTCCTAGTAGGGTCTAGTTGTGCACCTTTCTTTTTGGTTGCATTCGGATGCTCCAAAGGGGGTCTTTTCCCCCTTTTTGGGGGGAATCATTGTTAATTTCAATGTAAACTCAAGTGGTGTTAAAATTTGGCGGACACTTGGCGATATACCGCCAGTCTTTTGGTCGCCAACTTGGCGACAAATTTGGCGATTTTTTTTTGATTTTTTTTTTTAAATTTGGTTTCAATTTGGCCACTGTTGGTGATATTTAGAGAGTAAACTATTGAATCATATTAAAACTGCCAATAATGAGAAAATGACATTAAATTGGAGTAAAAGGAAGTCATGTGATGCACACATCAGCTCGTTTTTATTGATTCACTATCTATTTGTGTATAAAAAATGCACATGAGTAATTTATGAAGGGTTTACCACTTCCTGTGACAGAGTGGGGGACAAAATAAGCCTTTAAAAATTCTTCTAATCAAAAAGAAAAAGTAATGTTACAGAGCAAGTTTTTTTGCTTGCAATGGAGTAATGATTCTAAAACTCAATCTGTTTGCAGTTCTAAAGAAAAAACGAGCTGATGTGTGCACCACATGACTTCCTTTTACTCCAATTTAATGTCATTTTCTCATTATTGGCAGTTTTAATGTGATTCAATAGTTTACTCTCTACAAATCACCAACAGTAGCCAAATTAAAACCAGATTTTAAAAAAAAAATTTAATAAAAAAAAATTGCCAAATTTGTCGCCAAGCTGGCGACAAAATTTGGCGACCAATAGACTGGCGATATATTGCCAATGTGCCCGCCAAATTAGAACACCACTTGAATTTACATCGAAATTAGCAATGATTTCCCCCCAAAAAGGGGCAAAAGACCCATTTAGAAACAGCCGAATGCAATCAAAAGAGGAGGTGCACAACTAGACCCCACTAGGAGTCTACGTACCATATTTCAACTTTCTAAGACATTCCGTTCTTGAGTCATGCGACATACGTACGCACATACATACATACGTACATACAGACATAACGAAAAAACTCGTTGTACATATTTAACTCGGGAATCGTCAAAATGATTATTTCGCGGGTATATACGTTCTTAGGCACTTATCCACGTGTGGTCGAGTCGAAAAAAAAAAAAAAACCTCAACATTCATTCGGGCTGAGCAAAATGGAAATTAAGGTCGATTTTTGGGTGAAAATTCTTTTGTGAAAACAATACTTCCTTTTTTGTAAAAGGAAGTAAAAAAGAATTCCCAATAACAAAATATTAATAAAATGTAGCAGAGTTCAGCAATTCAAACTAACTATCAGAAAAACCGAATTCGATTGTGGAATTCGATGTAGCTAACTATAAGTGCATAGAGATTATTTTATTTAGTTTCCATAAAAATATTACCAAATTCAATGTTTTCAAAATGGATATAGTAACAGACTGGACAATATGAACCATAGAGTTTGGACATAATGGACAACTTGTCAATCATTGCAATGATAAAAAGGGAATTTTCTTCTGATCTTTCTTTTTCTTTTTTTCAAGCTGCATTTCTAGAATTATTTTAACGTGAAAGATGTAATTGGACTAATATTTTATATTGTTGTTGCATTTCAGCGCGGTTTTAAATCACCTTTCAAGTGGTAATGATTTGAAGCTGGCGCACCCAATATTCTCCTTGTTTCAAAACAAAATATTTTGTTTATCGTGTTTTGTTTTTGTATATTTTTTGATATCAATCACACCCAATGGGGTCGTTTCCAAAATTTTAGAAGTTTTTTTTTTTTTTTGAAAGAGCATCCTTAAGAACATACGATATGACCATTTTTTAAATAATTTAAGTTTAATATTTTTAAAAAAAGTACTTAAATCGGTGCGCTTTCATTGTTTAAGCTTCTGCCGATGACATCACAAATGATGAAATGCCATTCAGTGTTGCCATTCACAGAAAAAAATATTTAATTCGCATCTTTACTCACGTGTATTGGCAACAATATGGTTGATAGCAAGCGTAGAGCGCAATTTTAATTCACTTCTTGATTATCATAACGTGGAAACGCGATAGAAAGATGCGCCAAAGAGCATCATTTGTGACGTCATCAAGACCACGCCTTGTTTGAAAAATCGGATATTTTGAAAAATTAATTGAAAATAACTGTTGTTAAAATGAAAGTATTTTCTGATTCCATATTATTATTATTATTATTATTATTATTATTATTATTATTATTATTATTATTATTTTGCTTATTCTATCAATTTCAGTGACAAAAAGTACTACTTTTGACTGAAGGAAACAACGCCATTGATATTTAATAATGCACAATTAAATGGAGAATCAATTAAAAATATATACAAATGATAGATTTCTTTACGAGAAAGCCATCATCTTAAACCACACTTGACAGCTCATATATTTCATTAAAAAGTAATAATTTTAAGGAATAATCAAAAAATAAATTTACGCTTAAGAAATCACAAAAACATTTCTGTATCTCAAAGTCAGATCAACTTAACTCACATATTCGCTACGAGAGAGAGAACACGTTTGGCGTATGCAAATGATGGGACGCGCGCTTTTTTAACACTAATAAATATTTACAAAGTTTTTTTTAAAGAATGTTGTTGTTTCCTTCAGTCAAAAGTTGTACTTTTTGTCACTGAAATGGATAGAATGAGCGAAACAAATAACATGGAACCAGAAAACACTATTATTTTTCCAACAGTTATTTTTCAATTAATTTTTTTAAATGTCTGATTTTTCAAACAAGGCGTGGTCTTGATGACGTCACAAATGATGCTCTTTGGCGCATCTTTCTATCGCGTTTCCACGTTATGATAATCAAGCAGCGAATTAAATATTGCGCTCTACGCTTGCTATCAACCATATCGTTGCCAATACACGAGAGTAAAGATGCGAATTAAATATTTTTTTCTGCGAATGGCAACACTGAATGGCATTTCATCATTTGTGATGTCAATGGCAGAAGCATAAACAATGAAAGCGCACCGATTTAAGTATTTTTTTAAACTTAAACAAATTATTTAAAAAATGGTCAAATCCTATGTTTTTAAGCATGCTCTTTCAGAAAAAAAACATACTTTTAAAATTTTGCAAACGACCCCATTACGTTCATATGGCTCGATGCGGAATAGGATTCTACATAAATGCATTAAGGAACGAAAAATCACAATTTTTGTATCCATGTTAGTCTAGCTCTGAGGTACAGGTTTGCGATTTTTTAAGCTACAATATTTGCTCATTACCCTTTAAAATTATTACTTTTTAATGAAATGTATGAGCTGTCGCGTACGGGGCAAAATAAAATACCCGTTTTTCCGTGGAACAGCCTAGATTAATTGTTGGTAATTAGATTGTTTCTGAAAGTTTAAAAGTATTTTTTTCTGAAAGAGCATGCTTAAAAACTTAGGATTTAACCATTTTTTAAACAATTCGACAATTTTTAAACAATGAAACTCGCGCCACGACACGATAATTTGACAATATGTTTTAGTAATGTTTAACATGCAGGGAAAAGCTTTATTGTGACAAGGCTGAACTGGATCCGGTCACTTAACTGTGTTACTGGTAAGACTGTCATTTCAGGGGAATGAAAAAACGAAAAAACCGTCAACCATGAACGCTATCTACTAGAGTTTAGGGTTCATCCACAGGAGTTAGGGTTAAAATTTCAACCATCAAAATATCACCAAACAGGCAATGGCTTCGTTTAAAAGTTGAAGCAATTTTCCCCCGTCATACCATGACGGGTGACTTTCTAGTATTTTAAATAATTTTAGAAAGTTTAATATTTTTTAACACTTATTTTAATCGGCACGCAGATTGAAATTCATTTTTTACGCTATTGCACATGACATCACAAGTGATGAAATGCCATTCACTGATGCCATTCGCTCACAGCGCAAATTTTCATAACCTGGCAACGGGGTTGACAGCAAAGCGTAAACATTTAGCCCGGCAATAGAGCAGCGCGCCAAAGTACATCACTTTTGACGTCATAAAGACAACACCTTATTTCCAAATTCGAACATTAAACTAAAATAAATAAATAAATAATAACTGTTGGGAAAAAAATTGTCTGGCTCTGTTCATTTTTTTCTCTCTTTTTTTCTTTTGCTTATTCTACCTATTTCAGTGTCTAAAAGGAATACTTTTGACTGAAGGAAACAACCCCCATTGTTACAATTTATTTTTAAAAATTCAAAACTGTGAGACATGATTTGTACTATTTTTGTGAGAACAGCCCACTTTCAACATTCATATAAGCTGTAAATCTTACGGGAATAATAAATGAAGGGCAATAAATAACTCAAATAACTGTGTGAATGAAAGAAATTATTTCGCAATAAAATATTCACTCTTTAAGCAATCCCTCTGAATTTAAAAAAGATTAGTGGGATTGAGAGGTATGTTAAAGTTTTGTCCAGAATATCAAACAGTCTTTTAATATTAATGTCTAATTTAAACATAAAAGATAGAAATAAGGAAAAAAAACACTCGTTACGTTCCTTTTTAGCATAAAACTCACATCGAAATGGGGAAATTCAGAGCAACTTTTTTCTTAATAACCAGAAATACTGTATTGTTGTTTTTACGTGATGACATACGAATATTATGTAAATGAATTTCAGTTTTGATAGGTTTCAAATATGACAAATTCATCAACGTTGTCAATGGGAATTCTCTCTTTAGATTGTCATTGAAGGAACAGCAATAATGGGAAGATTCCCCCCCCCCCCGTGAAGGTTTGGTTTAGTTAATTATTCATTTGAATTTTTATGTTGTGATGATTGAAGAAAGCGATGGCGCGTGAGATAGGAAATATCAATATTGATGTAATTGATAACATCGGGGCCTTTTAGTATATGAAAATTATAATGTAAACTAGCTGCGTTGACGGGCTTTGCTCGGTCTACCTTGAAAATAAAAATTGTGTCAAGTGATGCATATTCAACAATCAGGCGTAAAAAATAAATAAAAAAACATCATGATTTCTCTTCCAAACAATGACGACATACAGTGGCTCCCAAAAGTCTTCGTACACCTACGACTTTCAACGAAATAGGCCCCAATCCATAGGTTAGAATTAATATTTCGGAATAGGTATTTCATTATAAAATCTATGATCAATTTTTAACAAAACTACATGAAAATTTTTTAAAAAATATTAAAACTTAATTTTTTAAAAATCAAAAATCAAAAAGTGCCGGAAATTTTATCTCACAAAAGTCTTCGTACACTTTATAAAATGTCTATATATTATTGAATAATCTAACTTTTGATTAAATTATTAATTAGTAGAATATCATACAGTATTCATAACACCTTTTAAACGTCTGGGAATAGATTTCATTCTTTTTCTTTCTTTTTTTTTGCGTAATTTCTGAGTAAGTGTTCAACCACACTTCGAGTCTCACTGTTTCTAACTCTATTTTTGTCTTAAAGCCCTATTTTCGTAATCTAGCCTCCAGATATCTCTAAATACGTTACATTAAGTTAAAATCTGGAGATTGAGAGAGTATTTTCTAAACTTAAGGACAATTTTCGAGGCACTAGACGCAAACGTTGAAAACCGTGTGCTTCTTATCGTTATCTTCATAAAAAACGAAGTTGTTTCCAATAACCAAATTTTTGGCTAAGAGTTCAAAATTGGTTTTTAAAATATTTAAAGGAACAGCATGATTCATTATTTCATCAAAAAATTAAAAACTACCTAGTCCTGATGCTGATATGCACCCTCACGCTAGAACACTTCCACCGTCCTGATAAACTGATCCAAATAAGTTCTTAAGATTAAGTTCCTAATTTTTTCTTCTACTTACAATAATACAACAATTTAACCAAAAATGTTAAATTAATGTTTATCTGTAAGTAAGACATGATTCTAAAATGATTTTATCTTATTTATCATTGATTTTGCGACGAAAAGCGTAAGCTTTCTGTTTTACGCACGACCAAGAAAATTTCTGTGGGAAGAGGTCCCATTTATTCCAGCTAATCAGAGAACTTGGCGAACAATTTTAGGTGAAAATTAAATGTAAAATGTTTCATTTAACTCTGCAGAAACTTTTACAACACTCAAATGTGTATTTTTCATAATTTTTTTAACTTTAAATCTCCGACCACGTTTTGTCAACTTTGCCGGTTGACCTTTTCTTACCTTGTTTTCGGTCCGATTCCTTTCTTTAAAGCATTTTATCGAGCACTTTACTATACAACCAAATAAATTAACTAATTTAGAGACATTTCAAACCAATTTACCACTACTGTGGGAAAAAAATTCAAACTTTGAATGGTGTTTGCTGTTTTTTACGAATACCAGCCTTTTTACAGTAATAAGCACAATATTAAGGAATAAATAAACAAAAAATTAAAGCCAAATGACTTATAAGGGTCAACAAAATGCAAAAATATTAATAAAACGACATATGATAATTTTAATCATGAATTTATTCGAAAATATTTGAGTGTACGATGACTTTTGTGGCGTGTTATTTCTCTGTCTCTTCGTTTTCTGACCCATTTCGAAAAAAAGATCCGTCAATATTTTGAAAAAACCAATGGGTTGTATTTAGAATGACATAGGAATGATGTGAAAAAATATTGAACTTCATATTCGAATTCAGTTTCGAGTTATTTTGGTTTTACTAAAAAATTTCAAAGTGCACGGACACTTTTGGGAGCCACTGTATATTAAAATACTTTTAAGAAATTAAATCCAGAAAGATGGATTTAAAATGCGTAACCATGGAAACACAAAATAAAATAAGTTTAAGGAATTAAAATGCGAAAGAAAATGGTTCACAGTTTGAATGGAATCGAGATTTCTTAAACTTGATTTAAAAAGGCTTGTAACTTTTTTTCCTTTCAACATAAAAGCTTATTTTTTCGACCATAGGTCGAATTAGTTCTGGAGTAAAAATGGTCGCTTTTTCCAATGGCGTCAAAAAGAAAGCTGTGGGAAAATTCCTTCACTTTTTATTGATTTATTTATGGAGAAAGTAGTGCCTAAATTTCAGCTAAGCCTAAAAAAATTCGAACTAAAAACGCAAATAACTCCCGCCATAATAAAGTTAGAATATTGAAACAAATTGCGTAGAACGCGGAAAATTCTACCCTTTCCAACGATATGTAATATTAATATATGCAAGTAATTTTTCACCCCCATATTTGAGAATTTATGTGAAAATTGGACGTAAATTGGAATAAAAAAAGTTCCTACTATTCATCGAATTTTATTCGAACTGGTCTGTAAACCTTCTCAGGACTTAAAGGAACAAATTGTGAAAATTTCAGCGCAATCGGCCGGGTAGTTCTCGAGTTTTGCAAGTTCAAACACCCAGACGCTTTTTGAGGACTTCATTTTATACTATGTAGAGATGAAACAAACAGAATAATTCATTTAAAATTATCAGGGATTCCTAACCGGTTCACCGCGGAAAAAATTGACTGGTCCACGGAGGTTTTATATGTCTACGTCAAGGGCGCCCATAAAAGGGCGTAAGTGGGGCTCGAGCCCCCCCTCTCTTAGAAATTAGAACTTTCTTGTTTTTAGTATTTTTTTTTCTTTGCAAAAATGTAAAAATATTTCTTCTACAGCCATTAATGAATAAGTAATTAAAAATGTCCAATTTCAATGACTCTAATTAGTCCTGAAATTGGTTTTCATGATGAAAATATCATGCTAAACCATTGTTAAAATATCTGAGCCCCCCCCCCCCCCTTACAATTTCTCATATGGGCGCCCATGCTCCACGTTAAAAAATGTCCATGTTCTAATAAAAACTAATAACATTTTATGACAGAGGTACACCTGTTTCTGAGTGGGTGGAATAATTAAAGGCGTGGGGTTTGGGGTACCGCTAAGTGTGTACGGGATCAAATCTTTGTTATTAATGAAACAAAAAAATGAAGAAGCTACTCCTCAAAATATCAACCGGTATTGAATATTTTCTTCGTTACTAATAATAAAGCTCAAAGTCTCTCTATCAGGATGTCTAGATGTCTGGATGTCTGTGACGCGCATAGCGCCTAGACCGTTCGGTCGATTTTCATGAAATTTGGCACAAGGTTAGTTTGTAGCATTAGGGTGTACACCTAGAAGCGATTTTTCGAAAATTCGCTTTTGTTCTTTCTCTCTTTCAATTTTAAGAATATTTTCCGGAGCAAAATTATGATAAGATGGACAAGTAAATTACGGAATTATCATGACGTGGAATGGGAGAGCGAATAAACATAGCCAATTGGCGAGAAATTCATCATCCATTATTTGTAAACATACAGGCGAACCAAATGACCTTTTAACTTCCTACTACGGGCAAAGCCGTGCGAGTACCACTAGTACTTCAATAAAAAGGCAATAAAGATAGTGACTCCATTCCTCTATGTTAAAAGCCTCAAAAGGCCAATTTTTAACAAGCAAGCTAGGTGGGAACCCTGTTACTATTACACTTTCTGATATTTCTCACAAAATCAGAGATGCAAGCTCTCTCTCTAGACAGATACAGGGGTGCTATACGGTAGGGGGGGGGGGTTGGCTCGGGTTGCGCCCTTGAATTTTTTAGGCGGTGTTTTAGGGGTATTCTTCCCTTTTGATGGAGGTATTTTTATAGACCGGTTAAACCTGCTTTTAATGGCTTGTTCTCACTAAAAATGCAAAACGAAGTACGGTACCGTCAAATAATTAGTATGCAGCTTTGATCAAACATGGCGGTAAATGGTTGGTTTGCCATACAGTTGCATGACGTCACCAACCAAGAAATATTGTTTCCAATATGACAAAGCCATTATAAACTCCATGTAAACCATTCTACTGGGGGAAAATAAAGCGCAGTATCTGCAAACTTTTCATTAAAATTTTTCTTTTTGCATTTTTGTCATTGTTATGCGTTATTGTACAAGCCTGTTTGTTTGAGTAATGCACGGAAAAAAACGCCAAATTCTGACATTCCCTTATCAGTAGTATGGAATCCCAAACGCGTTTCTTCATTTTTCTCAAACTTATTTCTGCAGATATACTGCGCTTTATACATTCCCATGGCAGCGTTATACACTCCAGCCATTAACTAACTCCAAAGATAAAAAGAACACGTATATGACTAAAGCTGCATAAATTTGAACTTCATTGAAACAGTCCCCCACCGCTCACCCCCGGAAAAAAAAAATGATTTGAAATTTTGACCTCTTGAATTCAAATTATGTTTTTCGCAATCACGAGTGTGTGCGTATGTGTGTAGGCATGTGTGTTTGTGTCTGTGTGCAGGTATGAGTGTGTGGGTAGTTGTGTGTGTATGTGTAGGTGTCTGTATGTATGCGTATGTGTGTATGTGTGCGTAGGTGTCTGTATGTATGCGTGTGTGTGTAGGTGTCTGTATGTATGCGTGTGTGTGTAGGTGTATGTATGTGTGTGTGTATGTGCGTGTATGTATGCGTATAAGTGTAGGATATTGACGCAACCTGGAGACGGTTTTTGCTAGAGGAGCAGCATCATGAGACGGCCGGTCGACGGTGGTGCTGCAGAGGGTGGTGGGGGGAAAATAAAATGTTAGGACATCAAAACAGTCAAATAAAAGCAATAAGCAATCGTGATTGCTCAAAAAAAAAAAAGAAGCAAATAAAAAATGGACGCGAAAAACACATTAATTGCGTTACCCCGCATCATTGCTCTTGAATGTATCAGGAAATTTTATCAATTTTCTAACTAATCAACCTGCATATCAATTTTGAAAGTAAGACTTTTTTCTTGATAAGTATTACTTTGAAAGATGATGCTATTACAAGTTTATAAATTTAAGGCTTTCGTTAACAATTAAAAAAAGACAAGTTAATAAAATTCATTACTGTTACACAACGTTATTGTTTCTTTTAACAATGTCTTATTGCAACCAACAATATGATCCTAACAAATGAAAATGGGGTTGTTTCCATTAGTCAAAAGTACTACTTTTAGTCACTGAAGTAGATAGAATGAGCAAAAGAAATAACATGGACCAGGAAAATACTTTTATTTTCCCAACAGTTATTTTGTAAAAATTATTTTAAAATGTCCAATTTTTCAAATCAGGCGTAGTCCTTATGAAGTCTCAAATGATGTACTTTGGTGCATTATGCTGGTGATTTTTTCAAAAGGCATAATATCTGTATACAGAACATTATTATACTTACCATTTTAGATCATTTTAACACATTCAATTGTGAATCCGGGCGTTTTGGTTGAAAATGGTCCGTAATTGTAGATTGTTTTTTAGTCATTGAGTTCAAAGTAATTGCAGCATCTTCCAGCTTAAAAATACATTGCAAGTTTTTTTCCTGGTCCTTATGAGAAAGAATTTTTTTTTTTTTTTTTTTTTCATTATTTGTAAGCTCTTCAGTGCAATGTAGAAAAAAAGTGACGGACTGTGCTTCCGATTCTTCTTGTTCATCTTCATTGGCAGAAGAGGAGTCCACGAGGTCGGCTAAGGGTGGAGCAGTAGCATTTCTGTTTTCTGGATTCTCTTTTTAAAAAAATTTAAAAAAAAAAAATTGAATTTTGACCTCTTGAATTCAAATTATGTTTTTCGCTATCACGAGTGTGTGTGTGTGTATGTAGGCGTGTGTGTGGGGGTATGTGTGTTTGTGTGTAGGTGGTATGTGTATGTGTGTTTGTGTCTGTGTGCAGGTATGAGTGTGTATGAGTGTTTGTGTGTGTAGGCATATGTGTTTGTGTGCGGGCATGAGTGTGTGGGTGGTTGTGTCTAGGTGTGTGTATGTGTAGGTGTCTGTGTGTATGTGTAGGATTGTGTGTTTGTGTCTGTGCGCAGGCATGAGTGTGTGGGTAGTTGTGTGTATGAGTGTTTGTGTGTGTAGCCATATGTGTTTGTGTGCAGGCATGAGTGTGTGGGTGGTTGTGTGTAGGTGTGTGTATGTGTAGGTGTCTCTCTCTCTGTGTGTAGGAGTGTGTGTTTGTCTGTGCGCAGGCATGAGTGTGTGTATCTGTGGGCGCGTGTGTGTGTAGGATATGGACGTAACCTGGAGATGGTTTTCGCTAGAAGAGCAGCATCGTGACGCGGCCGATCGACGGTGATGCTGCAGAGGGTGCTGGTGGGAAAATAAAATGATATGACGCCAAAAACAGTCAAATGAAAGCAATAAGCAATCGTGATTTCACAAAAAAAGCACAAATGAAACACATTGCTTTTTTTACTTCCCAGGAAAAACGTAGAATGCGGGAAATTCATAAATAACCAACGAACAATCCGGGTTAAATTAACATTATTACTTCACTGTAGTTCGTTTTTGCTATCAAATTTTAAAACTATCTATGTTAACATAGCCTTTTTCAAGCCCACAAATTTGATCTGGATAAGGCAAGAAAAATTAGCATTGCAATTTTTGCCCTTGCGAAACTGACTTGAACTCGATTTTACAGTGGCAGAAAAGGAATGTTATCTCTGATCTCGTTCGATTTTATGAGAAAGTTGAGCTTCCGGTGTGAAATTGTTATAGGACACGGATGTGAAGCCCTCCGGATGAGATTAGCGTGTGACAAAGAAACAAAACGCGAATGAAAAAAAAAGACCTTTTTTTTGCTTTAGCTATCAGGTGTAGGAAAAAAATTAACGCGATCACGAATGGATGAGAAGATCTTAAAGTCAGATCAGGAGGAGTTTTTTTTCTTTATTTCTCATTCTGTGAATTAGTTTTAGATCACTTATTAGCTAGCAGACCAGAGACCCCCCCCCCCTGCAAGAAACAGTAGAAAACATTCACCAGTTAAAAACCAGTGCTGTATGGAAGAGTTTACGGTGGGATCAGTGGCGGATACAAGGGAAGGGTCATGAGGGTCATGAACCCCCCCCCCCCCCTAAACCGTCGACAATAGTATCCGTCCACATTGTATTCAAACATTGTGTGAATAAAATGTACATGATTTGAGTTGTCTTTTTAATTTATTAATAATTTCATAAGTATTGTTTTCAATTTTCTTCTATCATCTTAATATGTAATAAAATAATGGTTTAAAAAACTAAAAAAACACGCTTTCGTAGCAAAATGAAGTAAAAAGTGAAAAATAATCTTTAGATGATAGTAGTTGATCAATCACTTAATTTTAATGTAATACAAAAAACCGTGGGGTGCTGTCTATTTACATTTTTTCATGGACAACAAATGGAAGATATTCAAGACAACTGATAAGAAGCCCCCCACGCTTTTTTGTATTACATTAAAATTAAGTGATTGGTCAACTACTATCATCCAAAGATTATTTTTCACTTTTTAGTTCATTTTGCTACGAAAGCGTGTTTTTTTAGTTTTTTAAACTATTATTTTATTTTCCTGTTTTCTTAGTCTTTTGTTGGAGAATTATCAGGCGACGAAATTATTTATAAAACGAGTGCGAGGTAATATCTTAAAGTTAAGACAAGGGCACCCCAATGGGAAGCTACTGTGAGTCATCGATGTATGTTTGCGGAAATCATATTTATATTACTTTGAAAATTTGAGATGCATTTGAATAAAAGTTTTGTTCAACAATGGTCTGATCGGCAATGAATTTCCAATTGAAGGCTCACCTAAATTTTGACATGAAATTAGTTAAAAACAATTATATTTCATATTCTAATTACCTTGGAACATTGGAACAAATTTTGTCTGATGCAGAAAATTTAAAGGTTTTTGTATATATTTTCAAATAATTTTTGCGAGCATTTTTTAATGTATTTTTAAAAAATTTTCCTTTTTCACATTGTTGGATTTATCCCAAAATATTGATTAAAATTGGAGGAAACTAACAGTTAAAAGAGTTAATTAATTAATTTGATTATAGAATATTGCATTGTCATCGTGTCTGAGGTCGCGTGCCAAATTTCAAAAAAATCCGATCGCAGGAAGTGGGCGAAATTTGAGCTGCAAGATTCCGTTACAAGATACATACATACATACATACATACAGGTGAAGCTAATAAAAGCGTGTTAATAAAAATCAATCAATAACATATATACTATATATATATATATCAACGCACAGCCAATACCGCTGAAGCCTCGGACTTGAAATTTGGCGGGCATGTCCACATGATTACGAAAGTATCCACTAAGAAAGGATTTTTCAAAATATCATTTAGTTCAGGAGAAATTAATTAAAAACCCTTAATTTCTGTGAAATTAAAAACCTGTCATTGAAATTTAAATCCCTTATTTTTGGAGGCTTTCCTCCATTCAAATCATTATTCAGTATTTCTTCTCAACTTTTGCTCGATAGCGAATTTTAAATTTGATATTGTTTTTGTTTCTCACGTGATTCTCGAGACTTTTCTCAAGTATAATAAGGTTTCTGTCTTTTGCTTTCATTTTTTCAAAACTAGAAACGAAGTTTTTAAGAACATCATCACAGGTGGACTATCCTTTTGAATTTATAAGAGTGCAGTTTCCTGTAAAAGTTTGCTTTGCAATAACCGTTAATAAGTCACAAGAACAGACATTAAAAGTGGCAGGGATCGATTTAAGAGAGGACTTTTTTTCAAACACGACCAATTTTATGTAGCTTGCTCGAAAGTCAGTTCATCAAGCAGCTTAATAATTTTAGCACCAGAAAAAAAAAAAAAAAAACTAAATATGTTGCGTACAAAGAAGTTCTTGCTTAAACATAGGTATAACAATAAAATGTGGATGGCCTGTGTTTGCAAAGATAATCAATACTTTAAAAGGATCTTTGATAACAGTTAAAGATCGGTTAAGGACAAGGGCATATATATAAGGCGTCCAGGGGCCCCGGGATCCTCCCAAAATTAGAAAAAATTATAGATAATAAGTAATTAATATAGGAGATTTTCGAAACTAGGTGCACCAAGCACTGTTAAACCTGCTAATTCCATTACCCGAGCAATGCCGGGTACGGGAATGCTAGTTGTTTATAAAATTAATTTGCAACGTTTATGCCTATTAGGAGCCCTATTCCTGACGGATTTTGTCTTTCTTATTGACACCGTTGAGACAAATACTTTAAAAGAGAAGAATTGGTGTAATTTTTTAATGCCCAAATTTGCTTGAGTACATTTGGTGCCAGTGGAGTAGCTAAAAATTCCTCAAGGGGGGTGTCCTGCCTAAAATCGGCCAATTCTGATAATTGGAAACGTTATATAAGCAGAGATAATTTAATTTTAGTTTTACACACATAGTATTACGTACATTAAATTGATTTGATGATGAAAAAAGCTTTCTAAGTGGAATGGAATAACTTTAAATTTACTTATTGCAGCTTAATTTTGAGTTTCAAGGGAGGAGTTTAGACCCGGGGACCGGACCACCCCCTTTCCTGCACAGCTGTAGTGCTGATTTTAAACAGAAATGATATTCCCAGAAGAATTTCATACACTTATACTTTTAAAATCAACACTGCTTTAAGAACTGCGATTTACAACTGTGTTTTTTCGTTAGCCTACAAATTAGTCATAAGCGAAAATAACCCCTTCTATGAGTGTATTAGGAAATGGAAAACATAAAATATACTAAATAATTACGCATGATTTATTGTTGCTGATGAAACTGCTTAAACAGCTCCACCCAGTGATTTCTGGTTGAAGTATCCGTTTTGTCACATTGGAGAACGGCACATTTCAATATGTGCGGGGACAACGGGACAGGACACCTTAAAACGGGACTGTCACGTTTAAATCGGGACGTACCTTGCGTCACGTTCAAAACGGAACGTACCTTGCATATACCCTCCGCTTTTCAATAAATTTGAAATTTTATATTTTATTTTAACGATTTTTTAAAATACTAATGATTAAAAAAATGCCGAGCAATAGCTGACAGACATAAATAAGTCTATCTTTTTTATTTCATCCTCATCGTTAATTTTTAATTTTTCATTACGTATTATAAGTTTGCTAGCTTTATATAGACCAAGGGTACCAACCTTTTTAGAAAGAGTGCCACTATGGGGGAAAATATACACCCGTGCCGCTTTCAATTGCCCAACATACAGGACCGCGCCGTCCCTATGGGCAAGGTCGTGCGATGCACGACGGCGTCAGAGTCAAAAGGGCGCCGAGCTCTACTAATCAAAAATGCTCCAAATGGGGGGGGGGGGGATCTCCAACCAAAAAAATAAAATTGAACTTTTCATTATATCTATAAGAACCTGGTGAAAATATACTGCTCATTAAAACAATACTCCTTGTTGCCTATCTATAGGGTGATGTCCTTGTTGCTTCTGAATATGCTATTCAAAAGCGCAATCTTTTACTCTGAAAACACATGGTGCTAATTAATGCATACATTAGCATTTTCCTTCATATGTGAAGCTATGAATGTTATTTCGGTATGTCTATAATTTCACAACGTTGAGCATACGAAGCAACGCAAGAAATTTGCTATTCCCCATTTTGTTTCTTGCTGTGAAAATGTTAATATTATAATTCGTGCAATATGTCTTTTTGTGATTTTTAACTTCTGTTCGTGGTAATTCCACTGCATCATGTTATATCATACATTAAACAATACGGTTAGCACATTTGCATATTATTTACTTGTGCGTAATGTGCATATATTGTAGGCAATATAATTTAGATTAACATTTTAGTTCCGAAAGGTCACGACATGATCATAACTACTTAATTCCTACACCCTCTTTTTCTTCAACTATTTGTATATTAAATTTAAAAAAAAAAAAAAAAAACTGGACAATGTATTTGTTTTAGATATTGGATTCAGTGCCTTTTTAACGATTGCGTAAATTAGAAGTATTCGTTTTAACGGCAAGTTTCAGTTTCAGATTTTAAAGTGGAACATCCTCTGCAATATTATCCTTTAATTTAGCAATACCCCAGTACCCTCCGTTTCCGTGGCGCAACCAGAGGGGGGTAGGGGTCCAGAGGACACCCCTTTGGTTGCACCGCCCCGTGACCCCTCCCCTCCAGAATACTTAGTTGAATGTTTTTCAAAAATATTTCCAACTGAAGTGGGGTGGGGGTAAAAAACGCGTCTAACAAAAAGGAAAAAATAATAATATTGGGGTAAAACTTTAATTTCTACTAATTGGTTACCTACTCTCCCTCCGTCCTATTTCTTTTTATTTTTCTAGTTCGCCTGAAAGTAAGAAAGTTTTCAAAATGCTAATCTGCCGAATCTCCCCCCCCCCCCCCCCCAACCTTCCACCAAAAGCATTACGGAGCATCTTAAATTTCGTTTCCAGTTCTTCATTTTCGCAAAATTTCGCGAAAGCCCCCCGAATTTGAAATAACATCGCTTGAAACTCCGTACGAAAATCACTTAAAATTGCGTTTTCAGAGCTTCAATTTCGAAAGATTGCCGGCCCTAATGTTACCAAATATGGTCTTACAATTACGTTTTTAAGACTTCAATTTCAGAAAATATTCGAGCAATTACCTCTGATCCTCCTTCCTTAAATGTCATCAAAAATTAGGTTTTTCAAACATGTCTTACGAAAACCTTGTTAAAATAACCTCTTAATCACTACTCGTAATATCATTTCTACTGCTTTTGTTTTTAGGACTGTAATTTTGGAAAAAAATTCAGGGGGAGCTCCAGAACTCCCTTCTTGTAAAAATCTTCAAAGTTGTCTACAATTGCGTTTTTGGAAGTTCAATTTCGAAAAACTAGAGGGGAAAAAAGGAATTGATTTCTAGCTATTGAAGAAAAAAAAACTATCAGGTCGAATCCCAGAGTTGCATTCCGGATTCTAACGTCAATAAATATGACCTATTCAATCACGTTTTAAGTCTTCAACTTCTATAAATTTCCGCAGAGCGCCTTGGTACCTTTTTTCCCCCATAACACCACCAAAGACAGTCTAAAATTGCGTTTTTCAAACTACATATTTCAAAATTTTCCGGGGAGAACCGTCGACCTCTCTTATCAAAAGAGATTTTTTTTTCAATTTGTGCCCCCTAAAACTATTTTTTAGTTGCGCCACTGCTCCTGTTGCCATGTTTTGACGGACATAAAAGTTCCATTAATTATTCATCGCTTAGAGATTAGATAGATATTCAAAGTGGCTTTAACTTACTCGTAGATATTAAAATATTTTTTTCTTCCAAAACGCACTATTAGTATATCAGAAGAGCTGCTGAACTCAGAATAATTCCGAGATATTAAGTAAAAACGTAAACCATATTGCGAAATTAAATATTCACACATTATTTTTTGTATAAATTAAATGCCAAACTTTTTTTTTTTTTTTCATTTTATATTTGTCGACAAAACCTCTCTCCAGGTGTCAACTACATTTTCCTCGAACGCCAGAGCATAAAGGCGCTCAACAGACATTTGCACGACGGCGCCGTTCAGGCTTGGCGCGGCCCTGCCAACATATTGAACTAGTATGCTATAACTATGACAAAAGTTTCTTCTCTGTGTCTTTCTTTAAAAAATGTTCTTTTCTTACTTGAAATCGTAGCTACTAAGGTTTGACGTCGTTGGGGCAATACCATTTTAAGGGGGAAATTAGTTTAGGAGGCAGACATTTTAGTGTTTTTCGTAATTTTTTTTTTTTTTTTTTTTTTTTCAACAGTTAAGAAAAATTCAGAATTTCTTTAAACTTGGAGGATATTTTTTTCATCTTTTGAAGTACACCTTGTAATTCTTTGAAGTCATTTCCACCAGAATTAGTGGAGTTAGAAGCTGCTGTCCATGGGCGGGCGCCATCAGAGCTTGTGGGCTTTATCGGAGCCAATTTTTGAAAGTAAACATTACAATTTTTCTTTCTCGTAAACAACATATTTTCCTTGAAAATGAACCTGATTGTGATTTTTTTTTAAATGTTGAAAAATGCACGTTTTTGAGGTGTTTGGTTACAATGTCATGTTTTCTACCATTTTTTTTTCACACTTCTTGTATTAAAAAAAATTATTAAAAAAAAAAAATTTGAATTTTGGCTTCTTGAATTCAAATTATGTTTTTCGCAATCATGAGTGTGTGTGTGTATGTAGAGGTGTGTGTTTGTGCCCAGGCATGAGTGTGTGTGTGTATAGAAATTTGTATGTATGCGTGTGTGTTTATGTCTGTATGCAGGCATGAGTGTGTGTGTAGGTGTGGGTGTGTGTGCATGTGTGTGTATAGGTGTGTGCATGTGTGTGTATAGGTGTGTGCGTGTGTGTGTGTGCAGGTGTGTGTATGTATGTGTGTTTACTGGTGTGTATATGTATGCGTGTGCGTGTAGGATATGGGCGCAACCTGGAGACGGTTTTCGCTAGAGGAGCAGCATCGTGAGGAGCCGGTCGAAGGTGATGTTACAGAGGGTGCTGGTGGGAAAATAAAATGATAGGACTCCAAAACAGTCAAATGAAAGCAATAAGCAATCGTGTTTGCTCAATAATTTTATCAAACACAAATTTTCAGAACAGTTAGTAAAAACTCTTTGAGCTAGAATGCAAACCAGTTGAAAAAATGTTGTTTCGAGAAAAAAGGGTTTGAAAAAAAAAAATGTTGTGAACGTTTTCGAATCTCTACAGTCACTTTCACTTTAAGTGCTCATAGCATCGGAACTAATCGGAATTTTTCTCGGAAGTTTTGGCAACATATTCTTGAATAGTTTTACGAACATTTTATGACATAAAAAAAGTGAATTTTTAGACCGGTCTAAATTGGTTCCCTCCCCCCCCCCCTTAAGCAAGACTACTGCCAGGTAGACGCTAAAAACAAATACTAGAACTTAATTAGATAACAAAGAGGTAAAATGGCAACAATAATGAAAGTGAAGGATTAGAATTTGTGCTGGTCTTTAAAATCCGTATTTGAAGTGGTTATTAATTATTTCTCTGATTTTTGTCTTTTCCAATAAGTCTTCGCGTGCCACTACTAATACCCCCTAAGTGCCACACTATAATATATTTTCGTAAAAATAAATTCTTAGTACCTACTTTTTTCATGCTGGTTTAAAGAAACCCACACTCTTCCATTTGACGTTTCAGCTTGTTACCTCTTGTTACAAACTAATTTATGTTTTTCTGCTATTTTTACAACCACAGCACTGCTAAAATACTGATGAAAATATATATATAAGTTTTTAGAAAGAGTTATGCTAATCAATAAGTATGTTGATATATTCATTAGGTTTTTAACTCTGGATAATTCTGTTTACGTAAAGTTTAATATAGAGAACTTCCTCGAAAACACATATTTTTCCATAAAATATAAAGTGAAATGTAATCATTGCTAAATAAAATGGTTGTAGCACCACTTTTCATTTAAAACCCTCAAAAAATCTGAAACAGAACCACAAAAACCTCCCCCCTCCCCCTTTTTTTCGTTCTTTTTTTTTTTTTTTAGTAATCATGAATTTGCTCATTACTCTCATTCTACTGCAGGTGATGTTGGTGTGGTTCTTGGACTGGGCCTAACTCCATTGTTCACCGTCCTCCGCGAGCGGGCATATACACACACGCCTACACACACGCAAAAGGCCTACACACACAAAACGCCTACACACACAAAACGCCTACACACACGCAAAAGGCCTGCACACACAAAACGCCTACACACACAAAACGCCTACACACACAAAACGCCTACACACAAAAAACTCCTACACACACAAAACGCCTACAAACACACAAAACGCCTACACACCAAAACGCCTACACACCAAAACGCCTACATACACAAAACGCCTACACACAAAATGCCGACAAACACGCAAAACGCCTACACACAAGCAAAACGCCTACAAACATACAAAACGCCAACGCACACGCAAAACGCCTACACACACAAAACGCTTACACACAAACGCCTACACACACAAAACGCCCACACACACAACATGCCTACACACAACACGTGATTGCGAAAAACATAATTTGAATTCAAGATGTTTAAAATTCAAATTTGCTTCTTTTTTTTTTACACATGCCAATAAATGCATTTTTAATGTCTTGCGCCAAATGCTGCAGTTTTAAAAGGTTTTACGAATCCTTGAAAATGAAGTTGTTGTTAAGTATTCGTTTACTGGGCAAACTACCTGTATGAAGAAGAGAGAATGTATCTTAAAGATCCTTTTGAACAGTTTGTTTCGTGTTCATAAAAAATAATCTTAAAACAAAATTGTAACTTTCATGTAAGTTCAATTAAAGGTTAAGTATTAAAAGAAATAAATGAATTTTTCGGCGCACTTTCGGAACCAGTAAATTCCCCAAGTCTAGACGTTCTTCTCTGTAATTACAAAAAGGCCGCTTTTCATTAAAGGAAAGACGTACGAAGTTACATTTTTTAATGAAAATAATTTCCAAAACGAAAAAAAATTCACAGTGGTTCCCACCAATCCCAAGAAAACGTAAAATAAAGCTTACAGAGGTCAAGAGAACCTGGAAAAGAATAAAAAGAAATTTCTCTCTCCCCCCGCTTGTGAGTTGTCAACGATTGAACACGCCGCCTTCTGTAGTAGCGTGGGGTCTCGCGAATGTCTGGATTGCAACCGAGATCGCGTTTCGAACGTTTCCGCTGCTCCCGACCCCCAAGGGAGATTTCCAAGGAAAAGAAAAAGTTCCCAAAAATGCAGGAATTACCAGACAGAAAGAAAAAAAGCAGCGAAATATGATCCTTTTACCAGAACAGGTAAACTGAGTAGTTTTTCGAACACGGTTAATTTTCGATAACCAACCCTCTTTCCCTCATTATAGTGAGATAAAGACGATTTAAAAAAAAAAAAAAAAAAAACAGTTGAATAATTAATTCCAATATGTCAGGTCAGTTCTTTTGATCTTTCAAATCGAAAACGGCGTTCCTTCTTTTTCTTTAAGTGTCATGAAATAAATTTCAAGTTCAGGCAGGGCCGGCTTGAAGATATACGGCGCTAGGGCCCGAGGCGCGTATTAGAGGGGTTCTAGTGCATTTTTAAAATGCAGAAAATCTATGTTTAAATCAAATTTAGTTGTGAATAGGCAGATTTCTAAAATATTGTATGCACAATTTCTTATCACAATTTATCTAGTCTTGGAATTCTGCTGTCTTGACCTTGATCGCCCCCCCCCCTTCTCCTCAGTCTTGAGTCTCTTAGATTTTGCATGCTTAGTCGTAAAACAAGAGCGAGATGGCATGTTCAGATCAATGGACAGTTCCGCAGCGAATTGGGGTTCTGATAATTGGTGTCATATTATGGAACAGGGGACGCTGGTCATCTTTGGAAAACGGTCGGTAAGCTAGAAAAAGTCGGGATCCTCTATGTTCGTTCATGGTGAATGGGGTACGTTAAATATGTCGTGGGCACAAGTCCTCCAAGCGAATCAATACTTCTGGAGTTGCTGAACCACGGATTTCGCGTCTTCTGGTCTGGATTTAAAAAAAATAATAATAATAAATAAAGAAATAAAAATTAATTAATTTGAATTCTGAAATTTTGAATTCAAATTATGTTTTTCGCAATCACGAACTGCGACAGGACACTACTCATTGGAGTTATTGTTTCTAGAAACTTCTCCTGTCGCTCCAAGCCTGCCCCTCCTCCTGGCCGGTTACGTGTGCATAGTTGTGTGTGTATGTGTAGGCTTGTGTGTGTGCGTAGACTTGTGTGTATGCACGTAGGCGTGTATGAGTGTACCGACCAGGAGAACCTCCGACCAGGAGAAGCGGATAACTCAGGACCAGAGGAACCGCGCCTGCAGGGGACGGTGGGTGGTGGTGCTGCAGAGACCCCTGGTCCAAGCTGAAAAAGGAACCGGACATCAAAGACGGTCAAGTGAGGACAATAAGCAATCGAAATTGCTCAAAAAAGTCTGTCTTCAGGGCCCCATCCTACAGGTGAAACCACAAATGAAAGGTAGGTACCGGGAAACCTGGAGTGAGGCGTATCTGCAATATTTTTACAAGGCACCGTTGGCTGCGGATACTAAATCTCTGAAGCGAAGAAAGATCGATTTAGACAAGTAAAGACAAGGGAACAAGCTGATATTGTCCCTCCCAAACCTTACAGACGTTTACGATTTTAATCTACAGTAGAGTTCCTGTCATCTTTCACAGGGCTGCGGAGTCGGAAGGAAAATGGCCGACTCCGACCCCGACTCCGACTCCTGAATTTTGAAACGCCCGACTCCGACTCCAACTCCGACTCCGGATTTATTTTATTTTTTTAATTGTATTTTTTTTTCAACTCCCTCTCTCCCTTCAGGGGAAGGGGGAAACCTCTAAACAGAGATTTAAATATTAATTCCTTTTTATGAAAATTTCGTATTTTGTTTTTTATTGTAAACCTAAGACGCGTTAGAATAACGTTAGAAATTCAATTTAAAAATCAAATTTTCCAATAGTTACGAGTTAAAAAGTGAGATGTTTTAAAAATCCCTTTTAAAAATTTGAAAATTATTATCTGTAATTTGCCCCCCTTTAATGTTTAACAAATTGATATTGATCAAATCGTGTGCTTTCAATTTTTGAAAGCTGTAACATGAGAGAAAAAAAGCTTTTTTTCTAAATCCAAGTTCTTGAGAGGGAGTGGTTGCCCCGGGTGACACCCATCTGGTAGATAACACCAAAAGTTAATTTCAGAGTTTATAAAAAAATATAAATATTTTAATTCTGAAAATTTTCGCGAATGTATTTTAAATTATATTTCATCAATAAAATTTCAACGAAAATAGTGCACATATACATCAGGAGCTAATTTTACACAAAATGCGGCGGTATACAAATTTGTACGAATAGCTTTTACTATACCTATATTTCTTCTTCGCTAAATTTTTAATTTAAATTTTACTGGCTGCTTTAAAATTAATCTTAATATGAAGATTTTAAGATTAACTGCAATTATTGCGTGTTGTAATCAAGAAATCACTTACACTTATTTTGTTCCATACTTTTTAGAGAGAACCAAGGTTATAGAAATAGTCTTAATAAAGAAAAAAAAACATGAGATTATTTCATCGGATCTTTTGGATTCGTGCTTTCGCGTCATAACTTTTTTGAATTTGCCGATTACCCTTAAACGTTTCAACCTTAGCTACGGGCCTCGACTTACTAATTTGTTACATTTATTTTACTATTTTATAACTGAGATCAAACAAAACACTACATTTCTATTTTTATTTGAAAGTGATTAATTGAAAATGTTAGGCAACAAAATCGTTTGCTGACAGTTGCTATTAGTTAAGTTCAAAAGCAAGCAAACTATGGGACGGCTACAGAAAGTTCGCTAAGCACTCAAGCTAGCTGATTGCCATAACGGCTGTTATTTTCTCATTACTATCTTTTTATACATGTAATCGAACCAACTGGTAGTCAGTTTTTAAAAAATGCAAGGAGAATCAGTGAAAAGGAAAGAAAATAAGAAGCCTGGAGTCGGAGTCGGAGTCGGCATGTTTTTGAACAACTCCGACTCCGACTCCTTTACCCCAAAATCTATCCGACTCCGACTCTTCGACTCCGACTCCGACTCCGACTCCACAGCCCTGATCTTTCACAGGATTCCAGGCCATTTCCTAGAATGCTTTGCTCCTCTTAAAACATGTGATGTGGTTATTTCTCATTTATCAACGTGTTTCTAACCCCAACGTTTCATCAACAAATTTCGCCAAATACGATGAAATCATCAGTTTCTCCAAACGATTAACTTGCAGGATTGTTTTGGTATCCTTGGGGCCAACAAATGGTATGCTGTTATAATTTGAGATTGGCACAGGATCAGTGGAACAGCTATCGGGGAGAAGTTATTTGTGTTAGCATAAATATATGCCAGTTTATAACTTTAAATTGCTAATGATGTGCATTTCAAATTTAAGTGCCTCCCTGCAAGTAGGGGTCCGGCCACAGTCACCGAATGCATCTCCGTAAATCAGTCCCTGGGAATGAAATGAACGTTACGTTGGTCTGGCCAGTGGTGTATCCAAGGAGTGGAGATTTGGGGATACTACAATAGGAAACCCCGCATCAAAATTCAGAAATTTTCCTCTTTGAACCACAGTAAGGAACTAAAACTGACTATATCCCTGGTCTGGCCAGTGGTGTGTATCCAAGGAATGGAGATTTGGGAATACTACATTAGGAAACCCCGCATCAAAATTCAGAAATTTTCCTTTTTGAACCACAGAAAGGAATTAAAACTGACTATATCCCTGGTCTGGCCAGTGGTGTGTATCCAAGGAATGGAGATTTGGGAATACTACATTAGGAAACCCCGCATCAAAATTCAGAAATTTTCCTTTTTGAACCACAGTAAGGAACTAAAACTGACTATATCCCTCAGAAATATTGATCGTATCCTCCTCGTCTCCCCCCCCCCCCCCTTCTTTTCTTCTTCTTTTTTTTTTTTTTTGCAGCGCCACTTGTTTCTGGCTGATGCTCCTGCTTAAAATTCAAGAGTATCTCGTACAACAGCATATGCTCTTTCTGCAGTATTGCGCCAACTCTCATTGCCTCTTAATCTATGTCAGTGTTTCTTAATTTCTTTGACAAGTGGAACCCTTTTGAATATTCACTTTCTTCGTGGAACCCCTGTGTTATCCTAAAAAGCATAGTTTGCGTGCAACATTCCAGTAATGGTTTATTTTCAATAAAAGCGCTTTTTTGTTTTGAAAAAATATTTTTCGACCTAAAAACACTAAATTAAAAATTTACTCGAATTTCTCTGAATACTATCTACAACTCTATTCAAAGAAAATTTTAAAATTTTTGTTTAAATGATAAGAGTAGTTCTGTTTTTACTATGACAGATACATCCTTAATATCAGGTTTTCTGGAAAAAAGTTGCATTCTCAGATCAGGTTTAGCACTTTGTCTGTGGTGATATTTAGTTTTGTTGACAGTTAAGTTGAAAACATAAATTTAGTTGCAAGTAGTAAAAATGCCAACAAGAAATTTTGTGACAATTGACGACATTCCTCTTTAAAATTGCACCAGAATTTCACTGGATGGTATTATTTTAAATTTCTGGTGAAAGGAAGGATAATTTGCTATTTCAATAAAAGAGTCGTTTTATAGAGCTGTCGAAATTCTAGGCCACACTGACAATAAAATGGCTTTTTAATCCACGATTGATATTTTCACAACGGAAAATACTCATTACAGACGAGATCAAACCTAATTTTTAAGGGACTAATTTGACTGGTTTGCAAAAAAAAAATTGCAAATTTGTGGAACCCTTCATGATCTCCATGGAACCCTGGGGTTCCGCGGAACACAATTTAAGAATCGCTGATCTATGTCTAAGAACTACACCCACATCTCCGGAAGATCATCACGAAGAGTGTCCACTGCAATTCAACTTTCGGATTTCAAGAAGTTTCGACAATGTGGAAGTAGCTATCTACTGACCACATATTGGCGAAAGAATTCGAACTAACAATAAGAACATTAAGAAATAAGTTACCGACTGCATGAAGATAAGAACGTTTGTTACATTATTTTATTCATCCTTGGAATCTGCTGCGCAGATTTTCTTCTTTTTTTTTTATCGGCTCATAAAAACCGAAATCATGCTACCTTCGTAATCGAGATCCGCATTGAACAACCTTGAGAACTGTAAACGTCCATCAAGTGCGACCCAATAATAGATCGGAATAATAATAATAGCGAAGAAAACGAAAGAAAAGCCATTCAATCCTCTGTTATTAAAAGACAAAAACAAAAAGAATAAAAAAACAAAAACAGTAAAATTTGAAGACATGAAAGAAACTCCCCCCTCAAGTGTCTTATGGAGCATAAATCTGAGGACCATTGATGCCGCAAATATAAAGCAATTTTGAAGGCGTGTCTCCACACGATGCCGCCAGAGGGCTTTTTCAGCTTGCTCATACCTTTGTAGATCTTATACAATGTAATCCCGTCGTTAAAAAAATAACTATAATGATAATAAAAAAAGGTAATGGCGGAAGTGAAGGTTGGCACCAAAATCAACTTCATTATGATTGGCACATTTTTTGACTTAACAGCAGCAGATTCTTCTTCAAGCTGGAAGAGGAGGGGGGAGATTGATCTTGAGAAAGTCAACACCTTAGTCGAATCTCACTCTTTTTTCTTTCCACATCGGTGGTATTCTTGTTTCTTCCCCCTTCGAGCCCTTCCCGCCAAAGGATTTAAAGATTATTTTTCTTCATACCAGTTTTTGTTATTGGTTAGATTGTTCAACATTTTCATGGTGGTACTACCTTGGAACGTTTATGCGAAGTTAATTTCACACAGGTTAACATTCCAGCGCGCCATAAGTTTAGAAAATGGATTTTCAGCAAGAAAATGTTTTAGTAAGCATTTCTCTTCTTCATGAGTGGTGATAGTTTTTTTTTTTTTTTTTCGCATTCTGTAGTTTTCATTGCTGACGTTGATATACTTTGGCAGGGCTGCCGAGAGCCAATGCGTGACCTTTGTCAGTTTGGTCACAGTACTAAACTATAGTGAGTAACTCATCCTATACTTATTTCCGAGGGTCACTTACAGCTTTTGCAGATATCGGGACACAAACAAGGCAAAAAAAGTGACGAAAGTAGCATTTTCAATTGACCTTAACCCTCAAAGCCAAGAGCGAGTCACCAAGTTATTTATGTTAGTTTGTACTTAGTATCACGTAGTATCCATATTTAAAACAATTTGATAAGGATCACACATTGCTTTTGGAGGAAAACGATTTAGTACCATATATTCACGACCTTAAAATTTGACCTCTACTCAGGGACAAACAAATCAAATTTTCAGAGAACAGAAACTTCACTTTTTCTTATTATAGTAGGGGAATGTGGGGCAAAGTAAAATGGTTAAGATGACGGAGCTTTTTCAAAATGAACAAATTGGAAATTTGTTTTGAAAATTACAGTACATAAAACAATACCATTGTATTTTGTAGTAAAACTTAAAATCAAATAGTATTGTTTATTTTGGGCAGTAAATTTTCGCTTTAAATAGGGCCGTAACCAGAAAATAATTTCGGGGAGTGTTTAAAAACTTTCATGCAGAGCTGCGCTATTTGTGCTAATGTTCAAGTCGTTGGGTTATCTATTATGAAAGCGTTTTACGCTATTAATGTAATAATCGGTATCTTGAGTTTAAATTTCAAGGTAAAAATCTTACCATTTTCCGATTCTTTCTGGGCGTTTGCATCTTTTGACTTCATGGAGAGTTACTAAAATTGACTAAAAAAATCACAGTACTATCAAACTAAAAAAAATCAATATATTAACAATATTTACAAATTCAAAGAACAAGCTTTGCAAATCGGACTGTATTAAAAAATCATTTTCGTTGTTCTCACGATTCTATTTATTTTTTATCTCAATCAGTTCACTTCAAATCAGGAAAGCGGTGGGCGAAAGGAAAAGTTCAATAAATAAAAGTTCAAGGCTAACCTTGATCGCGACATCCTCCCACCTTGAGCTCTTCACTAATGAAGAACTCAATCTGCTGTGAAGCGTAGTCTCTTGGGTTCTTTTACTATTCGTCCACTTCGCGTTACCACTGGTTCCTGGTTCTTCCGAGTAGTGGCTTTATCTCTCAAAAGTGTACCTTCATCGTTTTCTATTATTTCTAAACTGTACACACGTTGCACAGGACGTGTGACAATTCCGGACTTAGTTTTTATGCGGACAACTCTGGCAATGCCATCCTTGCCTGGTTGGACTTCAAGAATTCGTCCAAGTGGCCATTGCAACTGTTTTAGGTTGTCTGATCCTATGAGAACAATTTCGCCTACAGAAGGAGGCTTAGCTTCCTTCGGACATTTTCTTGCATGTTTCAGTTGTCCAAGGTATTCTTGCCGAAATCTCTTTCGTAGGTCTGCACGTACTCGTTGTAGATATGAATATCTTTTTCGCAAGTAGGTGACATCTACTATATCGATATCAGGTACGCCGCATTCTCTGGTTTCTTGGAGGAACATGGAAGGAGACAGTGCAACCAAATCATTTACATCTTCTGACAAGTACGTTAAAGGTCTCGAGTTTATCAGGCTTTCGATATCACACATTACTGTGTTCAGCTCTTCGTAAGTCAGTGAAGCTTGACCTAAAACTCGACGCAGAATTTGCTTTATCGTACCTATCAACCGCTCCCACCATCCGCCCCACCAAGGGGCTGAAGGTGGTATGAACCTCCAGGTTATTTTCTTCAGCGACGACTGTGATTCTATCTTTCCCCAATCTAGTTTGCTTAATTCATTGTGAGCTTTAACGAAGTTGCCTCCATTATCGGAATATAAAATTTCTGGCCTTCCTCGTCTAGCAATAAATCTTCTTAACGCTTGGAAAAAGGCTTCTGCTGTTAAAGAGGTTATCAGTTCTATATGCACCGCACGATACACAGCACAAGTGTAGAGAACTATCCAGGCTTTCGTTCCGTCTCTCAAGTATAACGGTCCAGCAAGATCTGTGCCTGTGATTTCGAATATTGTTGCATCTCTAACTCTATCCTCAGGTAAAGGAGGGCATTTCGGTTCTGAATGGGTCACAGTGAATCGTTTGCATCGTACACATGTCGAGATAGCTTTTCTAACCGTTTTCCGGTTCTGGAGAATCCAATAGTTCTCTCTGAGATGATTCATCAACGCCTGAACTCCAGCATGTCTGAGTTCTTGATGTTTACTTTCTATGAGCATGTTCACGATTCGGTGTTGCGATGGCAAAATTATTGGCAATCGAAAATTCTTTTTATCTTTTCTTCTAAAAATTCTCGTTTCTACTCTTAGGAGACCACTTTTATCAAGCACGGGATTAAGTTGTCTAATTCTTTGTTCATTGGTTCCTTCTGGAAATGATTCTCGTTGTACCATCCTAAGTAAACTTTTTTCCGCATTTTTTATCTCCTGTACACTTAGATTTCCTTTTTGTTTAGAATTTTTAGACTTCGAATTCAAGTAGAACCTATAAATCCATCCAATGATTCTAATGAGTCTCGGATAATTTGAGTATATGTGAAACATATCTTCGCTTTCCACATTGACTTGGGTATTTATCGCAGTACTCCTTCGCTTTTCTCGAGAAATTTCTTCATCGTTGAAAACCAAATCAAATTGTGGCCATTCGTCTTCATTCTTCTTTAACCAAAGCGGGCCCTCCCACCATCTCATCGCCAGCAGTTGTTTAGCTGAGCAGCCCCTGGAAGGAAGGTCGGCTGGATTCTCTACTCCTTTCACAAATTTCCATGAATTTGGCTTTGTTAACTTCCTAATTTCACGTACTCTGTTAGCCACGAAAACTGTCCATATTTCTTCTTTTTGTATCCAAGACAAGACAACAGTCGAGTCTGTCCAAAATGTAAGTTCAACATTCTGCCATTGCAAACTTTCTAAAACTGATGTGCATAGTCTTGCTCCAACAGTGGCAGCAATCAATTCAAGACGAGGTATAGTTATCTGCTTGGCAGGAGCCACTCTGGATTTCGAAGCTAATAAGTGAACCTCAACCTCTGTGTTCGTCTGGATTCTTAAAAATACCGTAGCAGCATAGGCACGCCCGCTGGCATCACAAAACGTGTGGATGCTACAAGACTTCTTATTCTTTTCATGGCACTGCACCCATCGTGGAATTGAGACTTCTTTTAGCAGACAGAGGTCTTCAAACCAATGAAGAAATTTTTCTTTCATGCTTTCGTCTACTTCTGCATCCCAGGATATTCCAGATTTCCATAAGTCTTGCAACATCAGCTTAGGTAGAAGGAGAACTGGACTCACAAAACCCACTGGATCAAACACTTTGTGTGTAACAGCTAGAATTACTCGTTTAGTGATTTTGTCAAAATGTTGGTCTTCTATCCCAGTCAAACTCAATTTAATTGTATCCGTTTTTCGGTTCCAAATCAGTCCTAAAAGATTTGTTTCGACTTCAGGGTTTTTATCGTTCGAATATTGCCAACATCTTAGGTTAAATTTTGCTTGTGCCATAATGTTACGAGATTCTTCAATGAAATTTTGAAGTTCAGCTTCACTTTCAAGGCTGGATAAAACGTTATCTACGTAAAAACTATGTTTCAGTTTTTCTACAACTTTCTGATCGTGTTCTGTATTTTTCATGCAATTTTGAAAATGATAATCTAAAACTGAACCCAATAAAAATGAACTACTATTTACTCCGAACACAACTTTGGTGTGCTGAAATATTTTCAGTTCCTTTGTATCTATGTTCTTCCACCAGAAAAATTTAAGATATTCTCTATCTGTTGGCCTAATGCTAATCTGTAAAAAAGCTTTTTCTATGTCTGCAACGACACCGTATTTATTCTCTCTGAATCTTAGCAAAAGTGATGGGATTAATTCAATTAAATTGGGTCCAGCTTCTAAACATTGATTCAGTGACGGCGAAAACTTAGTTCTTGCAGACGCATCAAACACAGGCCGTACGGGAGTAGAACTGCTTTCTTTAATCACTGGTCTGTGGGGCAAGTAGTGTCCGCTATCAATATTTTCGCTTTGTTTCACTTCCTCGATTATGCCTGAATCTTCCCAATTGTTTAAAACTTCATCATATCGATTAATTAAATTTTGAGAGCAAAGTTTCCGTGTTGTTGTCTCCAGACGTTTAAGGGCTAATTCTTTATTTGTAGGTAATGGTAGACGATCTTCGGCCCACGGTAATGCCACTTCATACCGTCCTTCATTATTTATAAAAACAGAATTTTGAAATTGCATTTTCATTTGCAAATCCTTTTCTTCCTTGCCTTTTTTAATGATCGGATCAGTAATGCCTATCACATCAAGGTTCCACATTTCTGTAATGGTAAAATCTTTCATAAATAAATTCGTTACCACCATTGTAGAATTGTCATCATGATCGTCAAATGGCATTTTCCCCATCAAGGTCCATCCAAGATGTGTTCCGACAGCTACGAGTCCACATGGCAGAACTATGACTTTTCCAGTGAGAAGCTTACCTGCTACATCAGCTCCAATTAATAAATCTATGTCTTCAGATTCTGTTTCTTTTGGAATCAATTGATCTGTCAAAATTATATTTTCTTTATTCAATTCTTGCGCACATGGATCTAACTTCAAAGTTGGTATTTTAGAACATATTTTTTCTTGGTCAAGTACTTCAAAATTGCAGTGATATTCTTTGTTAATACTGCTGACTAATACTCTGTGTCGGTAATGTTTTTCTATGTGTTCTTTACCACCAAACAAATTATGTATAACATTCTCTTCTTTAAGACGATCATACTGCATTTCTTCAGCGACTCGTTTACTCAGATATGACCGTTGGGAGCCAGAATCAATAAGACACCTCACGATTTTCCCTCCCTTTTTGCCTCGTAATCTGACGTACAAGGTCTGCAACAGAATGTTCGGACTACAAGTGCGGTTACTTAGCACTGTGTCATTCATAGCTTTTTGACCGTCATTCTCTTTCAGCACGTCTGTCTTCAATTTATCGCGCTCTTGGTGTTTATTTTCGTTGCACATTATAGTTGCATGTTTTCCATTACATCGCTCACAATTAATTCTTACTTTACACGTTCGAGTTGTATGACCCACTTTAAGGCAGCAAAAACAACAGCCCTTTTTCATTAATATCTTCTTTCTATCATCTAAATTCATTTTCAGCACATATCGGCAAGCAGATGATTCATGATTTTTCTTCTCACAAAATACACACGTGTTTGAATTTGTGGAACCAAAAAGTCCGACTGCAGTTGGAATCTTCTCTTCTTCCCCTCTACTCGAGCGAGGTGGTGAGGAATGTTTCTTCATTCGCCTCGAATCGAAGCTGAAACTTTCTTTCGCTAAGGAAATTCTTTCTTCCCCTTCAACCTCTGTTTTCAAAAAATTCATTAGAGAGGTCAATTTATTTAATTCTTTAGTATTTTCATTTTTTAAAGTCATGCTTCTTTCCCATATTCTAATAATATCTTCTGGTAAACAACTTTCAACTAATGGATACAAAATCGAAGCGTATTTATCGGAAGTAACACCCAGGGAATTTAATGCTCTGATATGTGATTCTATTTTATCATATAACTTGGCCAGGTGCATCTTCTTTTGACCCATTGAATTTGTCAGCACTAGACTCAATAATTCTCTTATATAAACTTCAATGAGCAAGTCTTCCCTACCAAATCTGGCAGTTAAACATTCAATTGCTTGTTCGTAATTTTCCGCAGATGGGGGAAACGAATCAACGAGTTCCCTGGCACGGGAGCCTTCTACAGTAGCTTGAGTTAAATAAATAAATTTATCTTCAGGTGCTATATTTATGTCTTCATGAATTTTTCTGAACTGACCCCAAAAACCGAGCCATTCCTTAATATCCCCATTAAATTTTTTCAACTCCACTCGCGGTAACTTGAATCGGCGTTTATTTAACTCCGTTTCAGTCACAACAGTTGAAATTTCATTATTAGTACTGCGCAGCATTTTTTCTGCTTTCGTTCTAAGTCGTATGAATTTTTCTTTGTACGACTCATACACGTTATATTCAACATCAAAATCCTCTTGAGCACAATCAGAATCATTAGCTAATATTTCATGAATTTCTTTTTCTTTCATATCAAGTACACACCATTTCTCACTCAACTGGTTAATTAAGACTTCTATTTCATCTTGACTACAATCTGTAGCTTTTAAGTATTCTTCCAGTTGGTTAGCGATTCTCGAAAAACCACTTCGTAATGGAGTGCGTAATTTCTTCAAACTCTCCATCATTTATATTAAGAAAAAACTATCTTGATCAAATACTATTAGTTTTTTAACTTAATTCAATATAATTGCAAACGCCCACCCGGGGGCGCCAAAAAATGTAATAATCGGTATCTTGAGTTTAAATTTCAAGGTAAAAATCTTACCATTTTCCGATTCTTTCTGGGCGTTTGCATCTTTTGACTTCATGGAGAGTTACTAAAATTGACTAAAAAAATCACAGTACTATCAAACTAAAAAAAAATCAATATATTAACAATATTTACAAATTCAAAGAACAAGCTTTGCAAATCGGACTGTATTAAAAAATCATTTTCGTTGTTCTCACGATTCCATTTATTTTTTATCTCAATCAGTTCACTTCAAATCAGGAAAGCGGTGGGCGAAAGGAAAAGTTCAATAAATAAAAGTTCAAGGCTAACCTTGATCGCGACAATTAATATATATATATGAAAGAGATTTGAGTTTTTGAACAATATTTTTTGGATATTTTTAAATATAAACGAACATTTAACTGTCAAGCCGATCTTTTCGGGGAGGGAGGTGAACCCTAAGACCCTCCCCCCCCCCTCCGTCTTGTATACGACCCTGCTTTTAAAAAAAGTGGGAAAAAAGATTTATGGGGCAAAGTAAAAAATAAAATATTTTGTAGTGAAATATTTTTTATTCAATGGAGTTGTTTCCATAATTTTAAAAGTACTTTTTTCTGAAAGAGCATGCTTAAAAACATAGGATCTGAACATTATTTAAATCATTTGTTTAAGTTTAATATTTTTAAAAAAAATACTTAAATCGGTACCCTTTCATTGTTTCCTCTTCTGCCGATGACATCACAAATGATGAAATGCCATTCATTGTTATCATTCACAGAGCAAAATATTTAATTCGCCTCTTTACTCACGTGTATTGGCAACGATATATTTGATAGCAGGCGTAGAGCGCAATTTTAATTCGCTTCTTGATTATCATAACGTGGAAACGCGATAAAAAGGTGCGCCAAAGAGCATCATTTGTGACGTCATCAAGACCACGCCTTGTTTGAAAAATCGGACGTTTAAAAAAATTAATAAAAAAATAACTGCTGGGAAAATGAAAGTATTTTCTGGGTCCATGTTTTTTTTTTTTTTTTTTTTTGCTTATTCTATCAATTTCAGTGACAAAAAGTACTACTGTTGACTGAAGAAAACAACCCCATTATGAAATAGTATTTTTGATCAAATGAATCAGTAAATAAAAATTTGAATGAATAAATGAAATTATGCTGGAAAAATAAACGTATAATAAAATAAATTAACTAATTAATGTATGAGAACAAATATATGAGTGAGTAAAATGGTGAATGCACAAGAACATAAGTGAATGAATGAATAAATGACTGAATTGCTAAATTGAGGTATGTTAATGAAATAATTAATAAAGAATGCGTAAGAGATTTAATAAATGATTGAACAATTAAACGAAATTATCTAATTCACTTTTCCCCGCATGTACTTGTCTAATTGTACAAAATATTTAAAACACAAATATGCTTAATATTAACTAAATAAATGCTGCGCCGAATATTAGAAGGTCTCAATTAATATTTCAGCTGTCAATTACAAGAACTTTACCAGTTAATAATGCCAAAACTAAATTTCGACAACAAAATATTTCAATATATGAGTATCCATTTTTTTGAAAATTGCTTGCACTATCATATTCTATAATTTTCAGAGGTAATTTTTTCTTGACTGGAATAGACTACATGTGTAGTTAATATATTACCAGCAGACAGGGGGCACAAAAAGCAAAGTAAATATTTCACCATTTCACTTTGCCCCATATTCTCCTACTACAAACACAGCATGAAATTTTCATGAAAATTAAAGACATCAACTATCAAAAGTGTCCAACTTTTTGTACTTCCTTTTAAAAAAAGGAAGTATTGTATTCGCAAAAAAAAAATTCACTCAAAAATTGACCTTAATTTCCATTTTGCTCAACCCCGAATTAATGTTGAGTTTATTTTTCAACCCGTCCACACTTGGATATATGCTTAGGAACGTATAGACACCCGAAATATCCATTTTGGCGATCCCCGAGTTGATTACAACGAGTTTGTAGTGACGTCTGTAAGTATCTACGTATGTATGTGCGTATGTGTGTATGTACGTCGCATAACTCAAGAACGGAATGTCCTAGGAAAGTTGAAATTTGGTACTTAGACTCCTGGTGGGGTCTAGTTGTGCACCTCCTCTTTGGTTGCATTCGGAAGCTCCAAAGGGGATCTATAGCCCCTTTTTGGAGGAAATCATTGTTAATTTCGATGTAAACTTAAGTGGTGTTATAATTTGGCGGACACTTGGCGATATATCGCCTGTCTTTTGGTCACCACGTTTTGTCGCCAACAAGTTTTGGCGACCATTTGGCGATTTTTTTTAAATTCATTTTTTTCTTTTAATTTGGTTTCAATTTGGCCACTGTTGGTGAGATTTAGAGAGTAAACTATTGAATCACATTAAAACTGCCAATAATGAGAAAATGACATTAAATTGGAGTAAAAGGAAGTCATGTGATGCACACATCAGCTCGTTTAAAAAATGACTTAAACGTTGCTGCTCATACAGAGTAAAATCGCATTTGGACAATCAAACGGATAACTGACTGCCATTTTTGAAGCAAAACAATTCGTGTTTTGTAACATTTAACGCAAAATAAATTTGTGCAAACGATCTTTTGTACTAGAATATTGTATTTTTTAAGTTAATTTAGAATTCACGAAATAGAGTTTGGATGATTTTTAAATATTTATTACTAGTGGTACCCGCACGGCTTTACCCGTAATAGAAAATTAAAAGGTCTTTTGGTTCGCCTGCATATTTACAAATAATGCATGGCGAATTTTCTCGCCAATTGGCTTGTGCCCATGTTACGGTTCCACGTTATGATAATTTCGTAATTTACTCGTTCGTCTTATGATAATTTTGTTCTTAAAATAGGAATAGAAAAAGAACCACATCGATTTTTCGAAAAATCGCTTCGAGGTGCACACCGCCATGATACAACTAACTTTGTGCCACATTTCATGAAAATCGGCCGAACGGTCTAGGCGCTATACGCGTCACAGAGATCCGGACAGAGATATCCGGACAGAGAGAGATCCTGACAGACAGAGATCCGTACTGAGAGACTTTCAGCTTTATTATTAGTAAAGAAAAACAAGGTAACTGACTGACATTTTAAAAACAAAAGTATGTCTGTCAGTTTCAGTTACCATACCATTCACTTTTTTTTTAAATTGTCCAAAATGTATTTTGGAAATTTAACTAAATACCATCGAATTCAGCCTAAAAAATACAATAATTCACGGGAAAAGATTGTTTCTACAATGTATATTTAGCGTTGAATGTTACAAAATACGTATTGCTTTGCTTCAAAAATATCAGTCAGTTACCCGTTTAATTGCTCAAATAGCTATTACAATGTTTATAAGTAAAATTAGTTTTGAAAGGGGAGAAAAGAAAAGAATGAGGAAAATATAAAAAGAGGAAGAAACATCAGGAGAAGCTGTGTTCTTGTGAAAATTTTCTTTTTATTACACAGCTAGAAAATCGCCCGTCAAGGTATGACGGGTGAAAATTGCTTCTACGTTTGAACGAAGCAATTGCTTGTTTGATGATATTTTGATAGTTGAAATTTTAACCCTAACAACTGTGGCTTAACCCTAAAATCCAGTAGATAACGCTCATTGTTGACCATTTTAACGCTTCTTCATTATCCTAAATGACAGTCTTACCAGTAAAACAGTTAAGTGACCGGATCCAGTTCAGCCCTGTCAAAATAAAGAATTTCCCTGTATGTAAAATATTACCAAAAAATATTATCAAATTATCATGCCGTGGCGCCAGTTTCATTGTTAATGACTTAAGAGTTACTCGATCATTCGCTATTCTGTATATGAGGATGATGAGATTCGATTTAAACACTCTTTTTTTGATATTTTGCACGTAACTTTTGTGTTCACGTTTGTCCTACAATTTTTTTTTTTTTTTTTGAGCAATCACGATTGCTTACTGTTCTCATTTGACTGTTTTGATGTCCTATGATTTTATTTTCCCACCGCCACCCTCTGCAGCATCACCGTCGACCGGGTCCTCACGATGCTGCTCCTCATAGCGAAAACCGTCTCCAGGTTTCATCCATGTCCTACACACACGCGCATACATACACAACTACACACACACGCACGCACGCACACACACACACAACCACACACACAAATAAACATACACACACATACACAAACACATACACACAACTACCCACACATTCATGCCTGCACACAGGCACAAACACACATGCGTACACACTCATACACATACCCCCCCACCCACACACACATTCATATACACAACTACCCACGCACTTATGCTAGCACACAGACACAAACACACATGCCGACACACACATACACATACCCCATACACACAAACACTCATACTCCCCACACACAAACACACACGCCTGAATACACACACTCGTGATTGCGAAAAACATAATTTGAATTCAAGATGACAAAATTCAAATTAATTTTTCTTTTTTTTTATTTTCAATTTACAAACGAACATGTTATTTTTCGTACATAAACCTGAAATTCGCTTAAAATGAATTTTTCGTCTTCTTTTACTTTTCCTCGACTGCATAGGAAGCAATATATATGTTTTAAAATACGCTTCCCCATCGATTCCCATCTTCTGCTGCCAGAGCAACTTCTCAGTCATTTGTTCCGTTATTACCTCGGTTAGGGTTCGCTCTTTTCATATCCATTAGCGGTCCCCGACCTTCAAATTATTGAAGACATTCTGAAACAAGGCAATTCGCAAAACAGGAACCAAATGAGAAGAAAAACAAATCCTGCTTTTGTGGTGCCATTTGTCTTTCTTTCTGATGACCGAATCCAATTTAGTCTCCAAGTACCATTGCGTAAAATCCGTTTCAGTTAACTTCATATACATATTAGAAAATATGAAGTTCCTTCCTGTACGAAATAAATTCTAGTGGAACGGCAAAGAGGGAAACCATTTCACTTCACTTTTTAATAAAATTGTGCTGCGGGTTGGAACAAATATACAAGTCCAATAAAATATATTGAACCGTTTGTGTCACTCAGTCGTTCGTAAGGAACAATTTTACTGATAAGTCATTACTTTTTTGCGCAGAATAACCTCAGTGCACATAAAATCAGTCAGAAGAGAAGCTAGGAAGAACCACATCAGTTGAGTTTTTTCCTTTCTTTTCTGACAGAGTTTTTTTTTTTTTTTTTTTTTTTGCTTTCGGGTGATTGGTCATGATTGCAATCATGAGAATAACTTTGAACCACATAGTCATGTGGATTAACTTTGCAACACTTTGTTTTTTAAATATGTTTGACTTATAGTGGTGACTCTAGTTCTTGCGAGGCCCTAAGAAATTTATTTTTGAGGGGAACCCTTCTTCTTATTTGCGGCAAAAAACAACTTAGTAAGGAAAAGAACGCAAAATATGGCCGCCAAAATCTCAGATGACGCCATTAAATTATCGAAAATCGGAAAATGCCAAACTTAGAAGGAAAAAAAAAAACGCGAATCGATGCAAATATATGTGATTACTTTATGACATAAAGAAAAATGGCAGTGAAACCATAACTCAATGTATTCTGGTAAATAAAGTGCATTTACTTCTTAGTGCAAATTGAAATAATTTAATCATATTTACAACCCAATTCAAGTTAATAAAACGACTTTTTTCCTATCTGTAAATCCCATTTATACATTATTATATGAGTATTTCAGAAAAGGAAATACCGTTTAGTTCTAGGGAGAAAATGAAGGCTTTTTAAGTTATTATTATTATTATTATTATTATTATTATTATTATTATTATTATTATTATTATTATTGTTATTGTTATTATTATTATTATTATAATTTATAATACGAACGAACTTTTTTTATGTGATTTTTTTATGCGGTCCCTATCCACCACATAAAAAGAAGTTTGGGTGTATTAACGCTTCAAATTTTCAGTATCTTAACTCGGTCAGAAAAGCATAAAAAAAATTATGTAATGAACTTTTCTGTGATAATTTACAATTTATTATGTGTTCCATTAAAGTTCACAAAAATCAAAAACTGTCGAAAATTGGATTTAGTAATAGTATTGTCTTTGGGGAGACGCATATGTATGTAACTCAATGAAATTATGACACGTTTATCATTTTAATAACTGTTTTACCCTTAATCGACTAAAAATTACCTCAAAATAATCTAGCTGTCAAAACTACTCATTTTTAAAAGAAAGTAGATGAATATTATTTTCAAAAATTGAGCAAGAGGTAAAATGTAGCTTAATGAACCGCAAGTTCAATGAGTTATTAAACTTAGGTATCATAATGAACAACAAATACCTCCCACCTCACCTTTTGCTTCTTGTATTCCCCGAAAAAAAAAAGGATTATTTTTAAATTCTGTAAACTCTCCAACAATACAACTCCAAAACATCAAAAACAAATAAAAATGTGCTTGTTAAAAAATAACGATTTGTTTACGTTACTAAAGACAATGAAGCTTCTCTTTAATGGTGAGCATTCCATCCGGTAAAGCGGACCTTTAACAGCATTTTTTTTACCCCTCGCTAAAAATTCCGGAATGCAGTTTATCTTTCTCAAGAACCACACGCATCGTTAACAGTTTGTTATGAGTTTTAGCGGTGTGTAGTTTTATGCGTAAATATTTTGATGCTAACTCGAGATAAGTTCTAGGAATTTCATCGGTTCCATAAACAAACAAACAAACATTTGTGGCTGCAATTTCTTCTTTCTACCACCCACTCTTACTTTTTTTTTTTTTTTTTTTTTTTGCGAAATCACACGCACCTAGTTTGAACTGCCACTCTTTATTGTTTATTATTTCTTCCGCTTAAAATGGAAATGTTTTCCTTGTTACTGTTACTTTTATTCTTTTCATACATCTTTTAAAATAGGCACTGATGATATATATTTTTAATAGTGTTCTTTTAGTCTTACGTTGTTTATTTCTATTTATTCATTTCATTTCATTTTTTTTCTTAAGTTAAATATTACTTTTCAATGTCATTGGGGGCGAAAGAATTATTCACCTCTTTCCTTAACATTGTATGTCGTTCGAAAGAGCTCTTTTCTCTGCAAAAGGTGAAGTTCTAATTTCCTCAATTGATTTGAAGAAGAGATACAAGTGTTTCTAATGAAGAGAAAAACCTTGAACAAACTCAGTTTAAACCCTGAGTTACAAAGCAAAATGTTACTGGATGCAACGAATTTGAGCTCGGAACGCTCAGCGGATGGAACAGCTTGCAGTTCTCCGGGGTTGATGAATGACCATGGGCAGGGAGAGGAGCCCCTTAGTATATAATAACAAATATCAACAAACTTGATTAATCAGCAAACAAAAATTTACAAATTAAGTGTTGCCACCCGAGATATTTACTGCAGTCTTAATTGAAATTCGCAACTCCAACAAACTATAGGGGGCACTGCAGCCACCGTCTAATGGCGGATGAAAAAGGTAAAACAAACGCACGCCGTACTGTAGGAAATGCTAATAAGCCTAGTAATTTTTGTTTGTATGCATGAATTTTTTGTTTTATTCTTTTTAAATCAATTTTCAAAGTTTTGTGGATATTCTCGACCATGTAAAAAAAATGAGAATTCAAGGAGCATTACTAAACATTAGAAATTAACACAAATTTCGTAGTTCGTAGTTGTAAGCAGTCATTTTCACGATTTTGAATTCGAACTTTATCAATTCTTGATGAAACTACATTTTTATTGTAGCCATATGAACACTATAAAATAAATACTCATAACAAAGTGCCTATGTTCACGTCAACAGACACACGTGGAACGCAACGCAATGTTTTAGTTTTTTCGGCAGTTATGTAAATCACCGCAAGGTAGCGTATTCGAGCGCTGGAGTTGCGAATAAATTTTAACTTAATAAAGTAAATGTTGCAGACGATAATTAAGTACTGAGACGAGATAAATATCGGTTGCTCCGCTGAGTTGTTCCCCTTCCAGTTACTGATAAGTAACGTGGCCCGGCACCGATAGCAGAATTTTCTCCAGCAGTTTGCAACGCAAATTAAAAAAGTCCGAAAATAGTCTGCGGGATAATCTGAGTTATTAATCGTTAAATTATGTTTCGGGAAAAACGGTACAACGCTTTGTTCACTGAAATTCAATATTTTTTTTCTTTAAATTTTTTTTGTTTTTTTCTACTTTGACTAAAAAAATAGTCTGCAGACTTTCTCCAGAAGCTGCGACGCACGTTGCAAAGTCCGTCACGCTGTTTCTGCTGCGCGACGGTTGATATCATCCTCATATATATAATAGAGAATGATCGAGTAACGCTCCTGATGTCATCAACAATGAAACTCGCGCCACGGCATAATTTGTTAGTTTTGGTAATGTTTGACGTGCAGGGAAATGTTTTATTTTGACAGGGCTGAACTGGATCCGATAACTTAACTGTTTTACTGGTAATTCTCATTTTAGGAGAGTGAAGAAGCGTAAAAAGGAGCTAACTGCTAGCGCTATCTGCTGGAGTTAGGGTTAAAATTTCATCAAAATATCACCAAATAGGCAATTGCTTCGTTAAAATGTAGAAGCAATTTTCTTCCGTTCTACCTTGACAGGGATGCCCCCCCCCCCCAATATCAACGGCGCTAATCTCTCCATCCCCTAATTTTTCTCAGCACTCTTTCCCCTTTTTTATTTTTAGCTCTCTTTTTTTTTAATTTATTTTTTCAACAGTTCACCAATAACAACAGTCTGCTAAACCTGACAACTATTCTACAGGAGATGAAAGACTTTTGTCTAAGTGCTCCAGAAGCAATTCCATTTCCATTTCCTTTTTTTTAAATATTATTTATCTATTTAGTTATTTATTTTAATCATTATTATTATTATTATTATTTTATTAGAAAAGTTCTGTGCTACGCCAATGACATACACACACACATACACTAAATAAATAAATAAAATAAAATATAAACAGAGAAATTCTGCAGAAATCTGAAGATATTTTTAAGATTTTGTTTTGCCTCAAAAATATCTCAAGAATTTTTTGAACCATTTTAGAGTCATTCACAGCTTGCTAAATTTGTCTCAAGAATTTCTCCACAATTTTAAAAACAATTTAGCGCTAAAGTAAAATCTGAAAAAAATCTGCAGATACCATTAACATCAAACAAACAACGATTTTTGCGATTTTCTTTTTCGAAATTTTAAAGTTTTTTTTTTTTGAAAATTCATTTTATAAATGTTGTGCGAAGGTCCTTTGATGCTCAAGAATTCAGAGGGGGATTCCTCTCATTCCTATAGTTGGGGGGGGGGAGTGTCGATTATCCCCCCCCCCCCGTTGAAAAAGGTTTTTCTTATTCAAATTCAGTTTTCATCGGATCTAAAGGGATTTTGGCACCAAGGTCCTTTGATCAGGAGGAGCTCATATTGGTGTTTTTGCTCCCTGTAGGGGGTCGAACCCCATGGGGGGGGGGGTCGAATAAAAATTCAGTTTACATCGGATCTTTGCTAAATTTGAACAGAGGTCGTTCAATGCTCATAAATTTACGCAAGGGTAATCTCGACTTGTGTGGGAGGGGGGACCCTTAATAAGGGGGGGCGACCCCCCTCATTGAGATGTCTTCTTTGTACAATATCTGTTTTCGTCGGATCTTTCACAAATTTGACACAGAAATCCTTTGAACAGTAAGAACTCGCATAGGTGGATTTTCGCCCATATGTGGGGGGTGGGGGGGTCCCCCATGGAGTTTTTTTAATACTAATCCACAGTTTGCATCAGATCATTGCTAAATATGAAACAGGCTCTTAATGCTCAGGAGTTTACATGAGGGGTTTTCACCCCTTTGCGCTGGGGGGGGGATAGACCCCCCCAGGGCGTTTCGCCAGAAAATCTGTGAAACAGAATGTTTACTTTTTTTTTTACAATGACTGAAATTTTGAGATTCTAAAAAAAAAGTAAGAAATCCAAAGTTATATAAATTTAAATTTTGAGTCATAAAATATAGCTCTTTGGGAAATTTTACACTTTTTTTTCTTTTATTAAATGTTGATGTCGAATGGAGTTTTTCGATGTTAAAGAAATTATTGTGAACATAGGTGTCCTTTAGGTTTTAAGTATATAATCTGTGATAGTACAATGCAATTTTGATGTTTTTGAAGATTGAAACTAGAATTTTGCAAATACTTATTTACTTCTATTTCTATTTCTATTCAAGAGTCACAACTGACTTCAACTGTATTTTATGTCGAGGTCTGCATACTAGTGCCTTGCCTCCGGTTTTCTACATTTTTATCCATAAAAACAAGATACGATTGACATAAAAGAACCAACCTATAAATGAAATTAACTTTTATTGCGCAATAACTTTCCTGTCCTACTGCAAAATCTAGAGTCCAGCAAAATCTAAGCAATTCACGACAATGAAAATTAATACAACAATAGTTCGTATTCTGATAGTTTGTCCGAAAATGCTGCATTTTTTTTCTTTTCTAATTCGTTGTAGATTTTTTAAATTTAATGATTTATGAACCACATTTTTTCATATTTTTTTTGCTC